>NW_025721307.1:0-134230 GCF_922984935.1 Meles meles | reverse complement strand
GGTTGCTAGGGGGCAGGGGTGTGGGGCGAAGGGTTAAGTGGGTGACAGCTATTAGGGAGAGTACTTGTTGTGATGAGCTCTGGGTGTTCTATGCAGGTGAGCAGCCTCCCGGAGCTCCTCCTGGCGGTGCCGGAACGCGACGACACGCGATCCCGGACAGGGCCCCGGGGGGGGGCCGCCCTGCGGCCCTGTGGTGCCCGAAGTGTGTTCGCCGGGCGTTTTCCGGCCAATTCTCACGAGCGTTCTGCCCAAATCGGGATCGATTTGGGGCAGAACGCTCGTGAGAATTGGCCGGCGTTGGGCAGCCCTGGTCAGCGCCCAGTTCCGCGTGGAGCAGGGCCCTTTCTCGCTCGGGGCATGTCGCGGCCACCCGGAAAACGAGCCGTGACGATGGGGCGCGTCCGGCAGCCGCGGCCCCGGGGAGTTTTCCCCGAGCAGAGTGGATGGAGGCGCCGTGGCCCGGGCGTCCGCCTCCGCCGTGGCGGGCGGCCGGGGCGCCCCTGGAGGGGGCTGGCCTCTGTGGGAAACGGTCTGGTCTCTCACTCCGCGGCTAGGACGAAGCCGCGAAAGGTGCCGTTGTGGCCGGGACGGTCGGGGGACTCGTGGCGCGGGACTCAGGGTTCCCCATGAGGAGGCCCCCAGGCTCAGGCCCCTGGCAACGGAAGGCTGAGCAAGCAGGCCCGGGCCCGTGTCCCGGCTTTCGGGGCTGGCCCGGCCCCAGCTGCCGGCGCCAGGGAGGGGACCCCCGGAGGCTGAGGAGCGGGAGGCGTCGGCCTCCCCGCGGCACGCCTCCCGGTGCTCCTCCTGGCGGTGCCGGAACGCGACGACACGCGATCCCGGACAGGGCCCCGGGGGGGGGGCCGCCCTGCGGCCCTGTGTTGCCCAAAGTGTGTTCGCCGGGCGTTTTCCGGCCAATTCTCACGAGCGTTCTGCCAAATCGGGATCGATTTGGGCAGAACGCTCGTGAGAATTGGCCAGCGTTGGGCAGCCCTGGTCAGCGCCCAGTTCCGCGTGGAGCAGGGCCCTTTCTCGCTCGGGGCATGTCGCGGCCCACCCGGAAAACGAGCCACGACGATGGAACCAGATGGGCCTTCATATTTATACTGACCTATATACTTACTGGAGTCCATTATGGAAAGATTTCCATCTGGGTGTGAGGCTGAGTCCTGTGGTATTGCTCAGGCATCCCCAAATCCTAGGGCTTTGGAGCCCACCCTTAGGGGACGGAGACATGAGAACCCAAGCTAGGGATAGAGTTAGGGCCGAAGGACATTGCAGGCCCAAACAGCTGACAGTGTGTGTGGTTCCTAGAGGCTGGAATTAAGGATGAGTGTTCTGTTTCTGGTCAGGCACAGGGTTTTGTGACCTAGAGGCCACTGAAATTGGGGGTTTGCTGGTATAGGCTCAGATGGGCAGGCATTTTAATCCTGCTTTGAATACTTTCTAGAGGTCTACATGGCACGCTTTCCTCCTGTCTGTTAGGATGAGTCCTGTGGTATGGCTAAGGTGACCCCAGTCCGTGGGGTAGGGAGCCAGACCCCTAGGAATTGAATGCTCAGAACACAAACTAAGCTTCAGTTAGGGGTTAGGAGCATGGCAGGCCCAATCTGATGGTGGTGTGGCAAGCTATCCAGAGGGCTGAGTACAGAGGGATGGATAGAGTAAGTGTCAGGTTCAGGTTTGTGTCCAGCTGCTGACTCTGGGTGAACTCAGTGGTGCGTGGCAGATTTCTCCTGCTCAGAATCCTTTGCAGAGTCCCAAATGGTATGGTTTCCTTCTGGGTGGCAGGCAGAGATCTCAAATCTTGCTCAGGGGTCCCCATCCGTGGGACTTGGGTGCCAGTCCTCTGGGGACAGAGCATGAAACCCCAACCTAGGGTTGGGGCTAGGTCCCAGCAACATGACAGGCCTGATTTGCTGGTGCTGTGCAGAGCTCTCACGGGGACTGAGTAGAGAACATGGGTCAGTCTGAGTCAGGCTTCCGGGTTGGTGGCCATGGGGGGAAAGGCAGATTTCTCCTGCTCTCAGTCCTTGGCAGAGTTCCAATTCTACTGTTTCCTTCTGGGTTGAAGACAGAGTCCTCTGGCATTTCTCAGGGGTCCCACATATGTGGGGCTTTGGTACCTGTATTCTTGGGACACAAGACAGAAAATGTACCTAAGTTTTGGTTAGGGCTGAGGGTCATGTCAGTCTCAATAGGCCACCCTGAGAGAGTGACCTGGGGAGCAGAGTTGAGGACGTGGGTCAGTGTGAGTGTTAAGATCCAGGTGTGAACGGGGGGTGCTGAAAGTGGGATAGCCTCAGGGGGCCAAGAAATATTCTGGTATAGTTCAGGTGTAACCCATCAGCGGAGCTTTGGTGTCAATCATCAGAGGACAGAAGACTGAAAACCACAACCTAGGGCTTGGAAAAGAGCACAGGGGCATGGCTGCCTGATCTGCTGGTGCCGAGGCTAGATGTCTGGGGTACTGAGTTGAGGGCCATGGTCAGAGTGGTGCATTACGATCATCTGGGTTTGTGCCTGGGGGGTGGCCGAAGGTGGAGGTGGCTTCAGGGAGCATGAAGATTTCTCCCATTCCGATGGTTCTGTGCAGCTCCAAACAGAACGGTTTCCCTCCCGGGTGGCAGACAGAGCACTGGGTTGTGGCTCAGGGGTCCAAATATGGAGGAATTGGGGGACCCAGCCTCTGGGGATGAAGACTGAAAATGCAACCTAGGCTTAAGGTTAGGGTCAGGGGCATGGCAGGCCCAATTTGCTGGCACTGAGAAGGGATCCCAGGGGGATGAATTGAGGGCAGAGGTCCGGTGGCATGAGAGGGTCCAGGTTTGTGGTCAGGGGACCGCTGAAGGAGGGGGTTGTGCTCAGGGAGGCATGCAGTTTCTCCCACTCTGAGTGTTCTACTCAGTTTCAAATGGCACGGTTTCCTCCTGGGGTGGTAGGCAGGCTGAGTGCCAGCCTCCACATTTGTGGCCCAATAGTGCGCAGAGGGTGGGGGATAGCCTCGGGTGAACCGTGCAGGTTTCTCCCGCTCTGAGGATTCGACACAGCTCCAAACAGCATGGTTTCCTCCTGCATGGTGGACAGAGTCCTGAGGTGTCACTCAGGATTCTTTAATCTTGGGGTCTTGGGGTCAGGACTCTTGGGGATGATACCTGAAAACCAAAATTAGGGATAGGGTTAAGGCCTAGGGCCATGGTAGACCTGATATGCCAGTGCAGAGGCAGGTGCCCTGGTGCGCTGAGTTGAGCTCGGGTGTCAGACGGGGCCTTAGCCTCTAGGTGTGTGTCCAGACGTTCGCATAACCTGGGGGTGACTTCAGGGGTGCATGGAAGTTTCTCCAGCTCTGAGGGTTCAGCGCAGCTCCAAACAGCACAGCGGTGCCCTGCGTGGCAGGCAGATTCCCAGCATGAGTATCAGGCATCCTCAATCCTTGTGACGCAGTATGTGGTCTATTCTGGAGAAGGTTCCCATGTGCACTTGAGAAGAATGAGTATTCTGTTGTTTTAGGGTGGAATGTTCTGTATATGTCTATGAGGTCCATCTGGTCCAATGTTTCATTCAATGCTCTTATTTCT
Source organism: Meles meles (assembly GCF_922984935.1). Classification (NCBI taxonomy): domain Eukaryota; kingdom Metazoa; phylum Chordata; class Mammalia; order Carnivora; family Mustelidae; genus Meles; species Meles meles. The sequence goes on along the minus strand of NW_025721307.1, from coordinate 130,655 downwards.
TTTTTAATTTTCTGCTTCGATGATCTGTCTATTTCTGAGAGAGGCGTATGAAGATCTCCTACTATTATTGTATTCATATCAATATGACTCTTTATCTTGATTAATAGTTTTCTTATGGAATTGGGTGCTCCCATATTGGGGGCATAGATATTCACAATTGTTAGATCATCTTGGCGGATAGTCCCTTTAAGAATTATGGAGTGTCCTTCTGTATCTCTGACTACAGTCTTTAGTTTAAAATCTAATTTATCTGATATGAAAAATCGCTACCCCGGCCTTCTTTTGAGGCCCATTGGCATGAAAGATGCTTCTCCATCCGTTCACTTTCAGTCTGGGTGTATCCTTAGGTTCAAAATGGGTCTCTTGTAGACAACATATGGATGGGTCCTGTCGTTTTATCCAATCTGCAACCCTGTGTCGTTTTATGGGCGCATTTAGGCCATTCACATTGAGAGTGGTTATTGAGAGATAGGTTTTGATTCATGTCATGTTGCCTTTGAAGTCTTTCTGTCTGTAGATTGTTTCTATATTTCTGTTCAATGATATTCTTGGGATTTTTTCTCTTTTATAGGACCCCCCCCTTAATATTTCCTGCAGTGTCGGCTTGCTGGTTGCATAGTCTTTTAAGCCTTGCTGGTCTTGGAAACTCTTTATCTCTCCAATCCATTTAAATGTCAGTCTTGCCGGATAGAGTATTCTTGGTTGCATGTTCTTCTCATTTAGTACTCTGAATATATTTTGCCAGCCCTTCCTGGCTTGCCAGGTCTCTGTGAAAAGGTCTGACGTTATTCTAATGGGCTTGGATGCCCACTCTCACCACTCTTGTTCAACATAGTATTAGAAGTCCTAGCAACGGCAATCAGACAACAAAGAGAAATAAAAGGTATCCAAATTGGCAAGGAAGAAGTCAAACTCTCTCTCTTCGCAGATGACATGATTTTTTATATGGAAAACCCCAAAGACTCCACCCCCAAACTACTAGACTCATACAGCAATTCAGTAACGTGGCAGGATACAAAGTCAATGTACAGAAATCAGTGGCTTTCTTATACACTAACAGTGAAAATACAGAAAGGGAAATTAGAGAATCGATTCCATTTACTATAGCACCAAGAACCATAAGATACCTGGGAATAAACCTAACCAAAGAGGTAAAGGATCTGTACTCGAGGAACTACAGAACACTCATGAAAGAAATTGAAGAAGACCCAAAAAGATGGAAGACAATTCCATGCTCTTGGATTGGAAGAATAAACATTGTTAAAATGTTTATACTGCTAGAGCAATCTATGCTTTTAATGCATTCCGATCAAAATTCCACCGGTAGTTTTCAAAGAGCTGGAGCCAATAATCCTAAAATTTGTATGGAATCAGAAGAGACCCCGAATTGCTAAGGCAATGTTGAAAAACAAAAACAAAACTGGCGGCATCACGTTTACCCGATTTTAAGCTTTACTACAAAGCTGCGATCACCAAGACAGCGTGGCCCTGGCATAAAAACAGACACATAGACCAGTGGAACAGAGTGGAGAGCCCAGATATGGACCCTCAACTCCACGGTGAAATAATGTTCGACAAAACAGGAAAAAATATTCAATGGAAAAAAAGACAGTCTCTTCAATCAATGGTGCTGGGAAAACTGGACAGCTATATGTAGAATAATGAAACTCAACCATTCTCTTACACTCGAAATGGATAAAAGACCTCATCATGAGACAGGAATCCATCAGAATCCTAGAGGAGAACATAGGCAGTAACCTCTTCGATATCAGCCACAGCAACTTCTTTCAAGATATGTCTCCAAAGGCCAAGGAAACAAAAGCGAAAATAAACTTTTGGCACTTCATCAAGATCAAAAGCTTCTGCACAGCAAAGGAAACAGTCCACCAAACAAAAAGGCAACCCACGGAATGGGAGAAGATATTTGCAAATGACAGTACAGACAAAAGGTTGATATCCAGGATCTATAAAGAACTTCTCAAACTCAACACACACAAAACAGAGAATCATATCCAAAAATGGCAGAAGATATGAACAGACACTTCTCCAACGAAGACATACAAATGGCTATCAGACACATGAAAAAATGTTCATCATCACTAGCCATCAGGGAGATTCAAATGAAAACCACATTGAGATACCACCTGACACCAGTTAGAATGGCCAAAATGAGCAAGACAGGAAACAACGTGTGTTGGAGAGGATGTGGAGAAAGGGGAACCCTCTTACACTGTTGGTGGGAATGCAAGTTGGTGCAGCCACTTTGGAGAACAGTGTGGAGATTCCTCCAGAAATTAAGAATAGAGCTTCCCTATGACCCTGCAATTGCACTGCTGGGTATTTACCCCAAAGATACAGATGTAGTGAAAAGAAGAGCCATCTGTACCCCAATGCTTATTGTAGCAATGGCTATGCTCACCAAACTGTGGAAAGAACCAAGATGCCCTTCAACGGATGAATGGATAAGGAAGATGTGGTCCATATACGCAATGGAGTATTATGCCTCCATCAGAAAGGATGAATACCCAACTTTTGTAGCAACATGGACGGGACTGGAAGAAATTATGCTGAGCGAAATAAGTCAAGCAGAGAGAGAGTCATGTATCATATGGTCTCCCTTATTTGTGGAGCATAGCAAATAACACGGAGGACATAGGGAGATGGAGAGGAGAGGGAGTTGAGAGAAACTGGAAGGGGAGATGAACCATGAGAGACTATGGACTCTGAAAAACAACCAGAGGGTTTTGGAGGGGCAGGGTGGGGTGGGAGTTTGAGGAATCAGGTGGTGGTTAATAGGGAGGGCACGTACTGCATGGAGCACTGGGTGTGATGCCAAAACAATGAACACTGTTATGCTGTAAATAAACAAATAAAAAAAAAAATGAGTCTATGGAAGGCCCGGCAGTGCCAGTTCACTCCACTGGAGGGAGTGGTGAGCCGTGGTGTGAGATACCCTGGAAGGCATGGCGATGCTGCTTGCCACCACTGGAGGCAGCGGCGAGCTGCCATGGGAAACACACCTGAAGAGGAGTCAGTGCAGCTTGCTGGCTCTGAAGGCAGGGCGGAGGTGCCCGGTGAGAGACCCTGAAACGTGAGGCACTACAGCTTATTTTTACAGGATGGAGTGGTGAGCTGTATAGTCTCTGTTTCTCCAGGCTCAAGGGTGGTGGTAAGAATTGATGGAGCCTGTCCCCCACTCAGCATTGTGCCCTCTTTCCCCAGGTTTGCTGGTAATGTGCTGTCAGGATGGTTCAGGAGGGTCCTCCCAGTTGGGCTCTGGAGCCAGGGGAACCAAACCCGACTCATGGTGCATTTGGAACCGAGGAGCTGAGTGTTTGTTTGGAAAAGTATGTTTGTTTCTCCAAAAAGGACAAGGGCATTGACCAGCTTGAGAGGGAAGTGAATGACCAGTTAAGAAACAAGCCTGTGTCTCTCCTTCTCCCAGGAATCAGAGCAGATGTGCAGGCTTTAGGTGGGAGACGCCTGCTTATCTGCACCTGACAACCCTTCTTCACTCTGGCTCCATGAGACCTGAAGTTTGGAAGTCAGCGTCTGAGTCAGTCATGCAGCTTGTCCCAGGACGTCAGTGTTCAGAGAAAACAGCAGGCCTGTGGGTGGCAATGTCACATCCATGCCAGGATGGCAGGTAAAAATTCCCTTTCACCCCAAATTTCCTGGGCTTTTCTCTTGTCTCCAGTGGAGCTCACAAATGGCACCCTGAACCAGCTGTAAGCAATCTCGTGTGGGTGCCAGAGCTCCTGAGTTTCTCTGCAGGGAGCACCTGGCAGGGATCTCATTTTCTGTTTATTTCTGGCTTACAAAGGTATTTGGAACATCTCTTTCCTAGGAAATCCCTTGGATTCGAAAGGGAAGGTGAGATTGACTTGGTGTGCCTTTTGAACATAGAAAGTATTCCTTCACCGAACAGTGTTTACTCCACTGGGCCTAGACTCTGGTGGAACGGCTGGCATCTAGAGTGAGGTGGCTGTTTGTGGTCAGATAGAGACTTGGATGATGGCTTCTTCTTTGTCCAAGGTGATGTATCCTAATGGATTCGTCTTTGAATCCAAAGAGTTCCAATGAGGGCAGAGGGAAAATTCAAAATGATTCCAAGGAGTCTTGGACAATTTAAAAGGGATGCTTGTCTTCCTAGGTTCACTCAAACGGCTATATATGGTTGGACATGCTGTATTTTCTCTGCAGTTTCATGGGTAGTGAAGTCAGAAGGAGAGTCTTTGGGAATTTCCCTGGATAAAGGCACTCTGTTGGCTTCAAGGGACTTGGTGTCAGGAACCCTGGGCTGAATTTCTGTGGCTGCTTTCCTGATGCTCAGTGAGTCAGGGTTTCCCACAGGTTTTATATTTCCTCCTTAGGAAATTGCTGGCAGGGAATGTTCTGTTTAAAGTGGAACCCTCGGGGGCACCTGTGTGGCTCAGTGGGTTAAGCCACTGCCTTCGGCTCAGGTCATGGTCTCAGGGTCCTGAGATCGAGCCCCGCATTGGGCTCTCTGCTCAGCGGGGAGTCTGCTTCGTCCTCTCTCTCTGCCTGCCTCTCTGCCTACTTGTGACCTCTGTCAAATAAATAAATAAAATCTAAAAAAAAAAAAAAACAAAACCCAAAACCGGGACCCTCCTACATTGTTGGTGGGCCTGCGTGTTGTTGCAGCCACTCTTGGAAAGAATACAGTCTGTCCTCCAAAAGCTAAGAACTGAACAACAGTAGGATCCAGCAATTGTCCTCCTAGTTATTTCCCTAAAGGGCACAAAAATGCACATTCAGTGGGGTATAAGCACCGTGATATTTACAGCAGCATTTTCAACCATTGTAAAACAATGGAGGGAGACCAAATGTCCATTCACTGATGAGTGATATATATATATATATATATATATATATATATATATATATCACTCGTATATATCATATGTGTGTGTGTGTGTGTGTATGTGTATTCATTCTCCCACATCTTCTTAATGGAATAGGATCCAGGTTCAAAAAGGATGAAATCTTACCATCTGCAAGGATGTGGATGGATCTACAGTGGATTTAGCTAAGTAAAATCAGTAAGAAAAGACCAATAGCCTATATCTTGACCTCTATGGAATTTCAGAAAGAAAACAGATGAACATAGTGAGGGGAGAAAGGCCAATGAGGAAACAGACTCTAACCTAGAGCAAAATCGAGGGTTGCTAGGGGGCAGGGGTGTGGGGCGAAGGGTTAAGTGGGTGACAGCTATTAGGGAGAGTACTTGTTGTGATGAGCTCTGGGTGTTCTATGCAGGTGAGCAGCCTCCCGGAGCTCCTCCTGGCGGTGCCGGAACGCGACGACACGCGATCCCGGACAGGGCCCCGGGGGGGGCCGCCCTGCGGCCCTGTGGTGCCCGAAGTGTGTTCGCCGGGCGTTTTCCGGCCAATTCTCACGAGCGTTCTGCCCAAATCGGGATCGATTTGGGCAGAACGCTCGTGAGAATTGGCCGGCGTTGGGCAGCCCTGGTCAGCGCCCAGTTCCGCGTGGAGCAGGGCCCTTTCTCGCTCGGGGCATGTCGCGGCCACCCGGAAAACGAGCCGTGACGATGGGGCGCGTCCGGCAGCCGCGGCCCCGGGGAGTTTTCCCCGAGCAGAGTGGATGGAGGCGCCGTGGCCGGGCGTCCGCCTCCGCCGTGGCGGGCGGCCGGGGCGCCCCTGGAGGGGGCTGGCCTCTGTGGGGAAACGGTCTGGTCTCTCACTCCGCGGCTAGGACGAAGCCGCGAAAGGTGCCGTTGTGGCCGGGACGGTCGGGGGACTCGTGGCGCGGGACTCAGGGTTCCCCATGAGGAGGCCCCCAGGCTCAGGCCCCTGGCAACGGAAGGCTGAGCAAGCAGGCCCGGGCCCGGTCCCGGCTTTCGGGGCTGGCCCGGCCCCAGCTGCCGGCGCCAGGGAGGGGACCCCCGGAGGCTGAGGAGCGGGAGGCGTCGGCCTCCCCGCGGCACGCCTCCCGGTGCTCCTCCTGGCGGTGCCGGAACGCGACGACACGCGATCCCGGACAGGGCCCCGGGGGGGGGGCCGCCCTGCGGCCCTGTGTTGCCCAAAGTGTGTTCGCCGGGCGTTTTCCGGCCAATTCTCACGAGCGTTCTGCCAAATCGGGATCGATTTGGGCAGAACGCTCGTGAGAATTGGCCAGCGTTGGGCAGCCCTGGTCAGCGCCCAGTTCCGCGTGGAGCAGGGCCCTTTCTCGCTCGGGGCATGTCGCGGCCACCCGGAAAACGAGCCACGACGATGGAACCAGATGGGCCTTCATATTTATACTGACCTATATACTTACTGGAGTCCATTATGGAAAGATTTCCATCTGGGTGTGAGGCTGAGTCCTGTGGTATTGCTCAGGCATCCCCAAATCCTAGGGCTTTGGAGCCCACCCTTAGGGGACGGAGACATGAGAACCCAAGCTAGGGATAGAGTTAGGGCCGAAGGACATTGCAGGCCCAAACAGCTGACAGTGTGTGTGGTTCCTAGAGGCTGGAATTAAGGATGAGTGTTCTGTTTCTGGTCAGGCACAGGGTTTGTGACCTAGAGGCCACTGAAATTGGGGGTTTGCTGGTATAGGCTCAGATGGGCAGGCATTTTAATCCTGCTTTGAATACTTTCTAGAGGTCTACATGGCACGCTTTCCTCCTGTCTGTTAGGATGAGTCCTGTGGTATGGCTAAGGTGACCCCAGTCCGTGGGGTAGGGAGCCAGACCCCTAGGAATTGAATGCTCAGAACACAAACTAAGCTTCAGTTAGGGGTTAGGAGCATGGCAGGCCCAATCTGATGGTGGTGTGGCAAGCTATCCAGAGGGCTGAGTACAGAGGGATGGATAGAGTAAGTGTCAGGTTCAGGTTTGTGTCCAGCTGCTGACTCTGGGTGAACTCAGTGGTGCGTGGCAGATTTCTCCTGCTCAGAATCCTTTGCAGAGTCCCAAATGGTATGGTTTCCTTCTGGGTGGCAGGCAGAGATCTCAAATCTTGCTCAGGGGTCCCCATCCGTGGGACTTGGGTGCCAGTCCTCTGGGGACAGAGCATGAAACCCCAACCTAGGGTTGGGGCTAGGTCCCAGCAACATGACAGGCCTGATTTGCTGGTGCTGTGCAGAGCTCTCACGGGGACTGAGTAGAGAACATGGGTCAGTCTGAGTCAGGCTCCGGGTTGGTGGCCATGGGGGGAAAGGCAGATTTCTCCTGCTCTCAGTCCTTGGCAGAGTTCCAATTCTACTGTTTCCTTCTGGGTTGAAGACAGAGTCCTCTGGCATTTCTCAGGGGTCCCACATATGTGGGGCTTTGGTACCTGTATTCTTGGGACACAAGACAGAAAATGTACCTAAGTTTTGGTTAGGGCTGAGGGTCATGTCAGTCTCAATAGGCCACCCTGAGAGGAGTGACCTGGGGAGCAGAGTTGAGGACGTGGGTCAGTGTGAGTGTTAAGATCCAGGTGTGAACGGGGGGTGCTGAAAGTGGGATAGCCTCAGGGGGCCAAGAAATATTCTGGTATAGTTCAGGTGTAACCCATCAGCGGAGCTTTGGTGTCAATCATCAGAGGACAGAAGACTGAAAACACAACCTAGGGCTTGGAAAAGAGCACAGGGGCATGGCTGGCCTGATCTGCTGGTGCCGAGGCTAGATGTCTGGGGTACTGAGTTGAGGGCCATGGTCAGGTGGTGCATTACGATCTGGGTTTGTGCCTGGGGGGTGGCCGAAGGTGGAGGTGGCTTCAGGGAGCATGAAGATTTCTCCCATTCCGATGGTTCTGTGCAGCTCCAAACAGAACGGTTTCCTCCCGGGTGGCAGACAGAGCACTGGGTTGTGGCTCAGGGGTCCAAATATGGAGGAATTGGGGGACCAGCCTCTGGGGATGAAGACTGAAAATGCAACCTAGGCTTAAGGTTAGGGTCAGGGGCATGGCAGGCCCAATTTGCTGGCACTGAGAAGGGATCCCAGGGGGATGAATTGAGGGCAGAGGTCCGGTGGCATGAGAGGGTCCAGGTTTGTGGTCAGGGGACCGCTGAAGGAGGGGGTTGTGCTCAGGGAGGCATGCAGTTTCTCCCACTCTGAGTGTTCTACTCAGTTTCAAATGGCACGGTTTCCTCCTGGGTGGTAGGCAGGCTGAGTGCCAGCCTCCACATTTGTGGCCCAATAGTGCGCAGAGGGTGGGGGATAGCCTCGGGTGAACCGTGCAGGTTTCTCCCGCTCTGAGGATTCGACACAGCTCCAAACAGCATGGTTTCCTCCTGCATGGTGGACAGAGTCCTGAGGTGTCACTCAGGATTCTTTAATCTTGGGGTCTTGGGGTCAGGACTCTTGGGGATGATACCTGAAAACCAAAATTAGGGATAGGGTTAAGGCCTAGGGCCATGGTAGACCTGATATGCCAGTGCAGAGGCAGGTGCCCTGGTGCGCTGAGTTGAGCTCGGGTGTCAGACGGGGCCTTAGCCTCTAGGTGTGTGTCCAGACGTTCGCATAACCTGGGGGTGACTTCAGGGGTGCATGGAAGTTTCTCCAGCTCTGAGGGTTCAGCGCAGCTCCAAACAGCACAGCGGTGCCCTGCGTGGCAGGCAGATTCCCAGCATGAGTATCAGGCATCCTCAATCCTTGTGACGCAGTATGTGGTCTATTCTGGAGAAGGTTCCATGTGCACTTGAGAAGAATGAGTATTCTGTTGTTTTAGGGTGGAATGTTCTGTATATGTCTATGAGGTCCATCTGGTCCAATGTTTCATTCAATGCTCTTATTTCTTTTTTAATTTTCTGCTTCGATGATCTGTCTATTTCTGAGAGAGGCGTATGAAGATCTCCTACTATTATTGTATTCATATCAATATGACTCTTTATCTTGATTAATAGTTTTCTTATGGAATTGGGTGCTCCCATATTGGGGGCATAGATATTCACAATTGTTAGATCATCTTGGCGGATAGTCCCTTTAAGAATTATGGAGTGTCCTTCTGTATCTCTGACTACAGTCTTTAGTTTAAAATCTAATTTATCTGATATGAAAATCGCTACCCCGGCCTTCTTTTGAGGCCCATTGGCATGAAAGATGCTTCTCCATCCGTTCACTTTCAGTCTGGGTGTATCCTTAGGTTCAAAATGGGTCTCTTGTAGACAACATATGGATGGGTCCTGTCGTTTTATCCAATCTGCAACCCTGTGTCGTTTTATGGGCGCATTTAGGCCATTCACATTGAGAGTGGTTATTGAGAGATAGGTTTTGATTCATGTCATGTTGCCTTTGAAGTCTTTCTGTCTGTAGATTGTTTCTATATTTCTGTTCAATGATATTCTTGGGATTTTTTCTCTTTTATAGGACCCCCCCCTTAATATTTCCTGCAGTGTCGGCTTGCTGGTTGCATAGTCTTTTAAGCCTTGCTGGTCTTGGAAACTCTTTATCTCTCCATCCATTTTAAATGTCAGTCTTGCCGGATAGAGTATTCTTGGTTGCATGTTCTTCTCATTTAGTACTCTGAATATATTTTGCCAGCCCTTCCTGGCTTGCCAGGTCTCTGTGAAAAGGTCTGACGTTATTCTAATGGGCTTGGATGCCCACTCTCACCACTCTTGTTCAACATAGTATTAGAAGTCCTAGCAACGGCAATCAGACAACAAAGAGAAATAAAAGGTATCCAAATTGGCAAGGAAGAAGTCAAACTCTCTCTCTTCGCAGATGACATGATTTTTTATATGGAAAACCCCAAAGACTCCACCCCCAAACTACTAGACTCATACAGCAATTCAGTAACGTGGCAGGATACAAAGTCAATGTACAGAAATCAGTGGCTTTCTTATACACTAACAGTGAAAATACAGAAAGGGAAATTAGAGAATCGATTCCATTTACTATAGCACCAAGAACCATAAGATACCTGGGAATAAACCTAACCAAAGAGGTAAAGGATCTGTACTCGAGGAACTACAGAACACTCATGAAAGAAATTGAAGAAGACCCAAAAAGATGGAAGACAATTCCATGCTCTTGGATTGGAAGAATAAACATTGTTAAAATGTTTATACTGCCTAGAGCAATCTATGCTTTTAATGCCATTCCGATCAAAATTCCACCGGTAGTTTTCAAAGAGCTGGAGCCAATAATCCTAAAATTTGTATGGAATCAGAAGAGACCCCGAATTGCTAAGGCAATGTTGAAAAACAAAAACAAAACTGGCGGCATCACGTTACCCGATTTTAAGCTTTACTACAAAGCTGCGATCACCAAGACAGCGTGGCCCTGGCATAAAAACAGACACATAGACCAGTGGAACAGAGTGGAGAGCCCAGATATGGACCCTCAACTCCACGGTGAAATAATGTTCGACAAAACAGGAAAAAATATTCAATGGAAAAAAAGACAGTCTCTTCAATCAATGGTGCTGGGAAAACTGGACAGCTATATGTAGAATAATGAAACTCAACCATTCTCTTACACTCGAAATGGATAAAAGACCTCATCATGAGACAGGAATCCATCAGAATCCTAGAGGAGAACATAGGCAGTAACCTCTTCGATATCAGCCACAGCAACTTCTTTCAAGATATGTCTCCAAAGGCCAAGGAAACAAAAGCGAAAATAAACTTTTGGCACTTCATCAAGATCAAAAGCTTCTGCACAGCAAAGGAAACAGTCCACCAAACAAAAAGGCAACCCACGGAATGGGAGAAGATATTTGCAAATGACAGTACAGACAAAAGGTTGATATCCAGGATCTAGAAAGAACTTCTCAAACTCAACACACACAAAACAGAGAATCATATCCAAAAATGGGCAGAAGATATGAACAGACACTTCTCCAACGAAGACATACAAATGGCTATCAGACACATGAAAAAATGTTCATCATCACTAGCCATCAGGGAGATTCAAATGAAAACCACATTGAGATACCACCTGACACCAGTTAGAATGGCCAAAATGAGCAAGACAGGAAACAACGTGTGTTGGAGAGGATGTGGAGAAAGGGGAACCCTCTTACACTGTTGGTGGGAATGCAAGTTGGTGCAGCCACTTTGGAGAACAGTGTGGAGATTCCTCCAGAAATTAAGAATAGAGCTTCCCTATGACCCTGCAATTGCACTGCTGGGTATTTACCCCAAAGATACAGATGTAGTGAAAAGAAGAGCCATCTGTACCCCAATGCTTATTGTAGCAATGGCTATGCTCACCAAACTGTGGAAAGAACCAAGATGCCCTTCAACGGATGAATGGATAAGGAAGATGTGGTCCATATACGCAATGGAGTATTATGCCTCCATCAGAAAGGATGAATACCCAACTTTTGTAGCAACATGGACGGGACTGGAAGAAATTATGCTGAGCGAAATAAGTCAAGCAGAGAGAGAGTCATGTATCATATGGTCTCCCTTATTTGTGGAGCATAGCAAATAACACGGAGGACATAGGGAGATGGAGAGGAGAGGGAGTTGAGAGAAACTGGAAGGGGAGATGAACCATGAGAGACTATGGACTCTGAAAAACAACCAGAGGGTTTTGGAGGGGCAGGGTGGGGTGGGAGTTTGAGGAATCAGGTGGTGGTTAATAGGGAGGGCACGTACTGCATGGAGCACTGGGTGTGATGCCAAAACAATGAACACTGTTATGCTGTAAATAAACAAATAAAAAAAAATGAGTCTATGGAAGGCCCGGCAGTGCCAGTTCACTCCACTGGAGGGAGTGGTGAGCCGTGGTGTGAGATACCCTGGAAGGCATGGCGATGCTGCTTGCCACCACTGGAGGCAGCGGCGAGCTGCCATGGGAAACACACCTGAAGAGGAGTCAGTGCAGCTTGCTGGCTCTGAAGGCAGGGCGGAGGTGCCCGGTGAGAGACCCTGAAACGTGAGGCACTACAGCTTATTTTTACAGGATGGAGTGGTGAGCTGTATAGTCTCTGTTTCTCCAGGCTCAAGGGTGGTGGTAAGAATTGATGGAGCCTGTCCCCCACTCAGCATTGTGCCCTCTTTCCCCAGGTTTGCTGGTAATGTGCTGTCAGGATGGTTCAGGAGGGTCCTCCCAGTTGGGCTCTGGAGCCAGGGGAACCAAACCCGACTCATGGTGCATTTGGAACCGAGGAGCTGAGTGTTTGTTTGGAAAAGTATGTTTGTTTCTCCAAAAAGGACAAGGGCATTGACCAGCTTGAGAGGGAAGTGAATGACCAGTTAAGAAACAAGCCTGTGTCTCTCCTTCTCCCAGGAATCAGAGCAGATGTGCAGGCTTTAGGTGGGAGACGCCTGCTTATCTGCACCTGACAACCCTTCTTCACTCTGGCTCCATGAGACCTGAAGTTTGGAAGTCAGCGTCTGAGTCAGTCATGCAGCTTGTCCCAGGACGTCAGTGTTCAGAGAAAACAGCAGGCCTGTGGGTGGCAATGTCACATCCATGCCAGGATGGCAGGTAAAAATTCCCTTTCACCCCAAATTTCCTGGGCTTTTCTCTTGTCTCCAGTGGAGCTCACAAATGGCACCCTGAACCAGCTGTAAGCAATCTCGTGTGGGTGCCAGAGCTCCTGAGTTTCTCTGCAGGGAGCACCTGGCAGGGATCTCATTTTCTGTTTATTTCTGGCTTACAAAGGTATTTGGAACATCTCTTTCCTAGGAAATCCCTTGGATTCGAAAGGGAAGGTGAGATTGACTTGGTGTGCCTTTTGAACATAGAAAGTATTCCTTCACCGAACAGTGTTTACTCCACTGGGCCTAGACTCTGGTGGAACGGCTGGCATCTAGAGTGAGGTGGCTGTTTGTGGTCAGATAGAGACTTGGATGATGGCTTCTTCTTTGTCCAAGGTGATGTATCCTAATGGATTCGTCTTTGAATCCAAAGAGTTCCAATGAGGGCAGAGGGAAAATTCAAAATGATTCCAAGGAGTCTTGGACAATTTAAAAGGGATGCTTGTCTTCCTAGGTTCACTCAAACGGCTATATATGGTTGGACATGCTGTATTTTCTCTGCAGTTTCATGGGTAGTGAAGTCAGAAGGAGAGTCTTTGGGAATTTCCCTGGATAAAGGCACTCTGTTGGCTTCAAGGGACTTGGTGTCAGGAACCCTGGGCTGAATTTCTGTGGCTGCTTTCCTGATGCTCAGTGAGTCAGGGTTTCCCACAGGTTTTATATTTCCTCCTTAGGAAATTGCTGGCAGGGAATGTTCTGTTTAAAGTGGAACCCTCGGGGGCACCTGTGTGGCTCAGTGGGTTAAGCCACTGCCTTCGGCTCAGGTCATGGTCTCAGGGTCCTGAGATCGAGCCCCGCATTGGGCTCTCTGCTCAGCGGGGAGTCTGCTTCGTCCTCTCTCTCTGCCTGCCTCTCTGCCTACTTGTGACCTCTGTCAAATAAATAAATAAAATCTAAAAAAAAAAAAAAAACAAAACCCAAAACCGGGACCCTCCTACATTGTTGGTGGGCCTGCGTGTTGTTGCAGCCACTCTTGGAAAGAATACAGTCTGTCCTCCAAAAGCTAAGAACTGAACAACAGTAGGATCCAGCAATTGTCCTCCTAGTTATTTCCCTAAAGGGCACAAAAATGCACATTCAGTGGGGTATAAGCACCGTGATATTTACAGCAGCATTTTCAACCATTGTAAAACAATGGAGGGAGACCAAATGTCCATTCACTGATGAGTGATATATATATATATATATATATATATATATATATATATATATATCACTCGTATATATCATATGTGTGTGTGTGTGTGTGTATGTGTATTCATTCTCCCACATCTTCTTAATGGAATAGGATCCAGGTTCAAAAAGGATGAAATCTTACCATCTGCAAGGATGTGGATGGATCTACAGTGGATTTAGCTAAGTAAAATCAGTAAGAAAAGACCAATAGCCTATATCTTGACCTCTATGGAATTTCAGAAAGAAAACAGATGAACATAGTGAGGGGAGAAAGGCCAATGAGGAAACAGACTCTAACCTAGAGCAAAATCGAGGGTTGCTAGGGGGCAGGGGTGTGGGGCGAAGGGTTAAGTGGGTGACAGCTATTAGGGAGAGTACTTGTTGTGATGAGCTCTGGGTGTTCTATGCAGGTGAGGAATCACAAAATCCTACCCCTGAAGGAGAGGAATGAACATTGCATGGAAACGAATTGGAATTGAAGTCAATGAAGAAAAGAAGACCATGTTCTACTTCATGAAGACTGAGGTAAAACTGGAATGACTTTTGCTCTCCTGTTCTGTAGCTGTTCATTATGAAACACTCTGTGGCAGGATACACTAGTTTCCTATTGCATAAGGAGCCCTCAGAAAGTTGCCATGAAAGATTTAGATCTCAGAGCATGTACATGTTCCATTGATATGTTACTTTCAGTTTGCCCAGGTGCAAAGGTAAGTGGAGAGAAATAGGGCTGAAGAGGAAAGGAGGTATTAAGCATTCAAGAGGTAGCCTTCCCCTTTCTCATGAATGCCTGGGCCAGTGTAAATTGGGAAGAAGGAGGGGGGATCCCAGAGCTTTGCCGCAGACAGGGGAGTTCTAGGTCTGCCTAGAGCTGGTGGTGTCCATGAGCAGAGCTGAGCTAGTGGCGTGGCAGGCCCGAACTTCTGGTGTTGAGGTGAGTTCCCCAAGGAGCTGAGTTGAGAATGGGGGTCAGGTGGTGAATCAGGCTCTGGGTTTGTGGCCAGGGGGCTGCAGAATGTGGGGGAGTCCTAATGGGGTCATGCAGGTTTCTCTGGCTCTGAGGGTTCTGCACAGCTCCAAAGGGACAAGTTTCCTGCTGGGTGGCAGGGGGACTCCTACAGTGTGGCTCCAAGTTTACCAATCTAGAGGGCTTGGTGGATAGGCCCCTGGGGAAGGAAGCCTGAAAATGCAACATAGGGTTAAGGGTAATGGGCTGGGCAGGACAGGCCTGATCAGCCTACACAGAGGTGAGATACCCTCAGAATTGAGTTGAGGAAATGCATCCTGCAATGCAGAAGAGTCAGGGTTTCTGGCCAGAGGGACGGCTGATCGTGGGGGTGGCTTTAGAGGGGCATGCTGGTTTCTCCCTCTCTGAGGAAACTTTGGAGCTCCAAATGTCATGGCTTCCCCCTGCATGGCATTCAGGTTTCTGCCTTGTTACAGGGGGGTCCTGAATCTGGGGAGTTTGGGGGCCAGGCCTCTTGGGATGGAAGCCCGAAATCAGAAACTAGAGCTACGGTAAGGGCGTAGGGGCATGGCATGCTCAATCTGCTACTGCTGAGGTGGGCTCCCTGGTGGGCTGACTTCAGGGTGGGTATCAGGTGGCATGTCAGACTCAGAGTTTGTGTCCAGGGATGCCACAGAAGCTTTGCGTGACCTCAGGGTTGCATGCAGGTTTCTCCTACCCTGAGGGTTCTGCAGAGCTCCAAATGGCATGGTTTCCTCCTGTGTGGCAGACGCAGTCCTGGGGTGTCACTGAGGAATCCTTAATCTCTACTGGCATGAATCTCGGAGGTGCCCAATCTGGCGGGCTTGGGGGACAGGCCTCTGTTCATGAAAGCCTGTACACCCCACCTAGGTTTATGGTTAGGGCCGAAGGGCATGGCAGGTCCGATGTGCCGGTGCTGATGCGGGCTCCCCTAAGGGTCGAGTTGAGGGCATAGATCTGGCATCGCAGGAGAATCTGGTTTTATGGCCATGGGGGTGACTCATGGTGGGGTGGCATTACGGGGGTTTGCATGTTTCTCCCCGTCTGAGTGTTCAGTGCAGCTCTAAACCACAAGTTTTCCTCATGAGTGCCAGGTGGAGTCCCGTGGTGGCGCTCAGTAGACCTTAATCTGGGGGGACATGGGAGGCAGGCCCCTGGGATGGAAGCCTGAAAACCTAAAGAGGGGTTCTGGTAAGGGCTTAGGGGCATGGTGGCCTGATCTGCTTATGTTGAGGTGGGGCGCCCTAGGGTCTGAATTTATGGCATGCGTCCGGCAGCTCAGCAGAATCTGGTTTATGGCCGGGGGGACGGGTGCAGATGATGGGAGTGCCTTTAGAGGGGCAAGTTTCTCCCCCTCTGAGGGTTCAGCACAACTCCAAGGCACAGGTTCCTACTGTGTGGCAAGCGGAGTCCTGAGGTGTATGTCAAGATTCCTTAATCCAGGGGATTTTGTTGCCTGGACCCTCAGCATGGAAGACTGAACACCCAAACTTGTGTTAGGGTTAGGGCCTAGGGGCAATGGCAGGCCCGATCTGCCAGTGCTGAGGCGGGATCCCCTATGGGCTCAGTTGAGGGTATGCATTTGGTGGCGGGATGGAATCCAGCTCTATGGCCAGAGTGGCTGTTGATTATTGGGGTGGCTTTAGGGTGGCATGAAAGTTTCTCCCCATCTGAGGGTTCATTGCAGCTCCAAACCACAAGGTTTCCACTTGTGTGACAGGCTGTGTCCTGTGGTGTTGCTCAGAAGTCCTTAATCTGGGGGGCGTGGGGGCCAGGCCTCTTGGGATGGAAGCCTGAAAATCCAAACTAGGGTTAGGGTTAAGGCTTAGGGACATGGCAGACCCGATCTGCTGCAATTGAGGTGGTCTCCTGGATAGGCCGAATGGAGGGTGGGAATCAGGCAGGACTTGAGGTCTGTGTTTGTGTTTGTGGGGGCAAAGAAGCTAGTGGTGTCCGCGGGGGGCATGCAGCTTTCTCCTGCTCTGAGGTTCCTGCACAGTTCCAAATGGCACCATTTTGCCCTAGGAGGCTGGAGGAGTGCTGGCGGGAGTCTCAGTCATCCCCAGTCTGATGGGCTTGGGGTACAGGCCTCTGGGCATGGAAGGCTGTATACCCCACCTAGGGTTAGGGTTAGGGTCTAGGGTCATGGCAGGCCCAATCTGCCGGCGCTGAGATGGGCTCCCCTCAGGGCTGAGTTGAGGGCATGTGTCCGGTAGCTTCATAGAAAACAGCTTTCTGGCCTGGGGTGCCGCAAATTGTGCGGATAGCTTTACGGGGGCTTGAAGGTTTCTCACCCTCTGAGTATTCAGCAGCTCCAAACTGCAAGGTTTCATCCTGCGTGGCTGTTGGAGTCCTGCAATGTCACTCAGGGGTCCTTAATCCAGGGGGCCTGGAGGCTAGGCATCTTGGGATGGAAGCCTGGAAACTCAAACTAAGGGTGAGGTCTTGGGGCGCGACAGGCCCAATCTGCCAGTGCTGAGGCGGACTCCCCGGTGGCCTGAGTTGAGGGTCGGTGATAGGTGGCTAGTGTGAATCTGGGTTTGTGTTCAGGAGGGGCTCAGATGCTGGGGCTTGCCTTGGGGGGCATGAAGTTATCTTTTGCTCTGAGGTCTAAGTAGCTCCAAATGGCACTGTAACAGCATAGGCAGCCTCCAGACTGCCAGAGTGAGTCTCATGCATCCACAATCTGGCGGGTTTGGGGGCTAGGCCTCTGGGTACGGAAGACTGTACACCCAACCTAGGGTTAGGGTTAAGGCCTAGGGGCATGGCAGTTCTGATATGCTGCTGATATGCTGTGTTGAGGTGGGCTCCCTCAGGGCTGAGTGGATGACATGCATCTGGCGTTGTGGCAGAATCTGGCATTATGTCTGGGGCATTTCCAATGGCGGGTGTGTTTAGGTGCTCATGCACCTTTCTTTCTGGAGGGCAGGCAGAGTCCTGTGTTGTGACTTTGGAATCCCCAGTCTGGAGGGTTAGGGTTAGGGATAGAGGTTCGGAGAGTGTTAGGGTTAGTTGTTAGGGGTTAGGGTTAGGGTTAGGGTTAGGAGTTAGGGGATAGGGTTAGAGGTAAGGTTTAGGGTTAGGCTTAGGGTTAGGCGTATGTCTTAGGGACAAGGCATGTCAGATCTGCCAACACAGATATGGACTCACCCAAGGGCTGTGTTGAGGGCGGGACTCAGGAGTCTCCTCAGGCCCTGGATTTTTGGACTGGAGGGGCAAAGAAGGTGGGAATCGCCTCTGGGGAGCATGATGGTTTCTACTGCTCCGAGGTTGTTATGTTAGGTTTAGAGGTTAGGGTTAGGTTTTGTGGTTAGGGTTAGTGTTAAGATTAGTGTTAAGGTGGGGCGCCTGGGTGGCTCAGTTGGTTAAAGCCTCTGCCTTCCGCTCAGGTCATCATCTCAGGGTCCTGGGATGGAGCCCCACATCAGGCTCTCTGCTCAGCGGGGAGCGTGCTTCGTCCTCTCTGTGCCTTCTTCTGATCTGTCTCTGTCAAAGAAATGAATAAAATCTTAAAAAAAATAAAAAGATTAGGGTTAGGGTTATGTCTTAGGGACAAGGCATGTTGGATCTGGTAACACTTATATGGGCTCACCCAAGGGCTGAGTTGAAGGCGGGACTCAGGAGGCTCCTTAGGCCCTGGGTTTTTTTCCTAGAAGGTAAAGATGGTGGGAATGGCCTCAGGGGAGCATGCTGGTTTCTAGGTCTCTGAGAGTGTTAGATAGCACTAAATGAAATGGTTTATTTCATTTATTCTCCTGGCTGAGAGGCTGAGTCCTGCCATCAGTCTGATGTTCCTATCCACTGGGATGGAATTGGGTATCAGGCCTCTGGGGTCCAGAGCCTGACCACCTGAGCTAGGGTATTAGGGTTTGGTCCTGGGAGCATGGCAGGCCTGAGGTGCCAGTGCGGACTCAGGCTCTCCGGAGGGCTGAGTTGAGGGTATTGCTCTGGTGGCCCATCAGGCACTGGGCGGTGGTGTGTGGGTCCTCGGAAGGTGTGGGTGTCTTTAGGGGGCATGGAGGTTTCTCCGGCCAGGAGCGTACTGCACAGGGCCATGTGGGCCATTTTCCTTGTGGGTGGCAGCCGGAGTCCAGCATTGCAAATACAGGGTCCCCAGTCTGGATGGCTAGGGAGCCAGGCCTCTGTGGATCGAAGCATAAACACCCATCCTAGCATTATGGTTAAGTCTTTGGGGCATGGTAACCCCGATCTGCCAGTGCTGTGGTGACCCATCCTGATGCCTGAGTTGAGGCTATGTCTGCAGGACATTGAGACTCTGGTTCCCGGTCCTTGGGAGGGTCCAGAAGTGCTTTGGCCTCAGGGAGACTTGCAGGCTTCTCCTGCTCTGTGGCTTCAGCCCATTTCTAAACGGCACGGTTCATGCTGGGATCATGTGCAATTATGGGGTGCAACTCAGGGGTCCCCTATCTGGGGTTTTGAGGACCAGTTGTGGGAGGAGGATGCCTGAGCACGAACCTGGGCTAGGGTTAGTATTAGGATTAGGGTTAAGGTTATGTCTTAGGGACAAGGCATGTCGGATATGCAAGCACAGATATCAGCTCGCCCAAGGGCTGAGTTGAGGGTGGGACTCAGGAGGCTCCTCGGGCACTGGGGTTTTGGGCTGTACGGGCAAAGATGTTGGAAATCGCCTCAGGGGAGCATGCCAGTTTCTACAATTCTCAGGGCATTAGATAGCACGAAATGAAAGGTCACCTTCTGGCTGAGAGGGTGAGTCCTGCTGTGAGGGTTAGGTTGTAGGGGCATTGCAGCCGCAATCTGCTGGCGCTGTGGTGGCCCATCCCAATGCTTGAGTTCAGAGCGTGTGTCTGCAGGACCATGAGACTCCTGGTTCTTGGTCCTTGGGGGCGCTGGAAGTGGGGTGGCCTCAGGGAGACATTCAAATTTATCCCGCTCTGTGGGTTCAGCACAATTCTAAACAGCATGGTTTCCTCCTGGTGTCAGGTTCAATGATGGGGTATCGCTCACGCGTCCCCCATCTGGGGCCTTGGGGACCAGGAGTCAGAGTATGGACGCCTGAACACACAACCTGGGCTAGGTATAGTATTATGGTTAGTGTTAGGCTTAGGGACAGGGCATGTCGGATCTGCTAGCACAGATACGGGCTCACCCAAGGGCTGAGTTGAGGGCAGGACTCAGGAGGCTCCTCAGGCCCTGGGTTCTTGGCCTGGAGGAGCAAAGCTGGTGGGAATGGCCTCAAGGGAGAATGGCTGGTTGCTACTGCTCTGAGGGTGTGAGAGAACACCAAATGAAAAGGTCTCCTCCTGGCTGAGAACTGAGTCCTGCCGACAGTCTGATGCTCAACCCATGGGAGGAATTGGGTGTCAGGCCTCTGGGTCCAATGCCTGAACACCCAACCTAGTGTTAGGGTTTCGTCCTGGGAGAATGGCAGGCCTGCCAGTGCGGCTCAGGTTCTCCGGAGGGCTGAGTTGAGGGCATTGCTCTGGTGGCCTGTCAGGCTCTGGGTTTGTGGTGTGGCATTTCTTGGAAGGCGTGGGTGGCTTTAGGGGGCATGGAGGATTCTGTGGCCAGGAGCATACTGCACAGGATCATATGGTCCAGTTTCATCGTGGGTGGCAGCCAGAGTCCTGCATTGGGAATCCAGGGTCCCCAGTCTGGAGGGCTAGGGGTCCAGTCCTCAGGGGACAGAAGCCTGACACCCAACCTAGGGTTAGGGTAGGGTTGTAAGGGCATGGCAGCCCCGATCTGATGGCGCTGTGGTGATGCTTCCCAATGCCTGAGTTGAGGGCGCGAGTCTGTAGCACTGTGAGAGTCCTGGTTCCTGGTCCTTGGGTGTGCCAGAAGTGGCAGTGGGCTCTGGGAGGCATGCAGGTTTCTCCCGCTCTGCGGGTTCAACACATTTCTAAAGGGCAGGGTTTCCTCCTGGGATCAGGCGCAATTATGGGGTGCAGCTCAGGGGTCCCCCATCTGGCCGTTTGGGGGACCAGGCTATGGAGGAGGGATGCCTGAACACACAACCTGGGCTAGAGTTAGTATTAGGGTTAGGCTTAGCGTTAAGGTTATGTCTTAGGGAGAAGGCATGTGGGATCTGCCAGCACAGATATTGGCTCACTCAAGGGCTGAGTTGAGGGCAGGGCTCCGGAGGCTTCTCAGGCCCTGGGTTTTTGGCCTGGAGGTGCAAAGATGGCGGGAATGGCCTCAGGGCAGCTTGGCCGGTTCCTAGGGCTCTGAGGGTGTTGGAGAGCACCAAATGGAATCTCCTGCTGGTTGAGAAGCTGAGTCATGCCATCAGTTTGATGCTCCCACCCATGGGTGGAATTGGGTGTCAGGGTTCTAGAACCTGAACACCCAACCTAGGCTTAGGGTTTGGTCCTGGGAGAATGGCAGGCCTGATGTGCCAGCACGGACTCAGGCTCTCTGGAGGGCTGGGCTGAGGGCATTGTTCTGGCGGCCTGTAAGGCTAAGGAATTGTGCTGTGGGGGTGCTCAGAAGATGTGGTTGGCTTTAGGGGTCATGGAGGTTTCTCCGGCAAGGAGCGTTCTGCAAAGGTCCATGTGGTCAAGTTTCATCATGGGTGGCAGCCAGAGTCCTACGTTGGGAATATGGGGTCCCCAGTCTGGAGGGCTAGGGAGCCAGTCCTCTGGGGACTGAAGCCTGAACGCCCAACCGAGGGTTAGGTTTAGGTCACAGGGGCATGGCGGCCCGGATCTGCCGGCACAGTGATGACCTATCCCGATGCCTGAGTTGAGGACGTGAGTCTGCAGGACCGTGAGACTCCTCATTCCTGCTCCTCAGGGGCGCCGGTATTGGGGGTGGCATCAGGGAGGCATTCTGATTTCTTCTGCTCTGTAGGTTCAGCACATTCCTTTTTTTTTTTCACTTTCAATATCTATCTATCTATCTATATTATTTCTTTTCAGCGTAACAGTATTCCTTATTTTTGCACCACACCCAGTGCTCCATGCAACACGTGCCCTCCCTAATACCCACCACCTTGTTCTCCCAACCTCCCACTCCCCACCCATTCAAGACCCTCAGGTTCTTTTTCAGAGTCCGTAGTCTCTCATGGTTCACCTCCCCTTCCCATTTCCCACAACTTCCTTCTCCTCTCCATCTCCCCATGTCCTCCTTGTTCTTTGTTATGCTCCACAAATAAGTGAAACCATATGATAATTGACTCTCTCTGCTTGACTTATTTCACTCAGCATAATCTCTTCCAGTCCCATCCATATTGCTACAAAAGTTGGGTATTCATCCTTTCTGATGGAGGCATAATACTCCATCTTGTATATGGACCACATCTTCCTTATCCATTCGTCCATTGAAGGGCATCTTGGTTCTTTCCACAGTTTGGCGACCGAGGCCTTTGCTGCTATAAACATTGGGGTACAGATGGCCCTTCTTTTCACTACATCTGTATCTTTGGGGTAAATACCCAGCAGTGCAATTGCAGGGTCATAGGGAAGCTCTATTCTTAATTTCTGGAGGAATCTCCACACTGTTCTCCAAAGTGGCTGCACCAACTTGCATTCCCACCAACAGTGTAAGAGGGTTCCCCTTTCTCCACATCCTCTCCAACAATCGTTGTTTCCTGTCTTGCTAATTGTGGCCTTTCTAACTGGTGTCAGGTGGTATCTCAATGTCATTTTCATTTGAATCTCCCTGATGGCTAGTGATGATGAACATTTTGTCATGTGTCTGATAGCCATTTGTATGTCTTCGTTGGAGGAGCGTCTGTTCATATCTTCTGCCCATTTTTGGATATGATTATCTGTTTTGTGTGTGTTGAGTTTGAGAAGTTCTTTCTAGATCCTGGATATCAACCTTTTGTCTGAACTGTCATTTACAAATATCTTCTCCCATTCCGTGGGTTGCCTTTTGATTGGTGGACTGTTCCCTTTGCTGTGCAGAAGCTTTTGATCTTGATGAAGTGCCAAAAGTTCATTTTCGCTTTTGTTTCCTTGGCCTTTGGAGACATATCTTGAAAGAAGTTGCTGTGGCTGATATCGAAGAGGTTACTGCCTATGTACTCCTCTAGGATTCTGAGAGAATCCTGTCTCACGTTGAGCTCCTTTATCGAGTTCGAGTTTATCATTGTGTATGGTGTAAGAGAATGGTCGAGTTTCATTCTTCTACATATCGCTGTCCAGTTTCCCCAGCACCATTGATTGAGGAGAATGTCTTTTGTTACATTGAATATTTTTTCCTGATTTCTCGACGATTATATCACAATAGAGTTGAGGGTCCATATCTAATCGGGATCGATTTGGGCAGAGCGCTCATGAAAATTAGCTGGCGTTGGACAACCATGGGGACCGCCTTGTTCCGCGTGGCCCAGGACCCTTTCTCACTCGGGGTATGTCCCAGCCACCCAAAAACGCGCCGAGACGACGGGGCCCGGCCGGGGGCCTCAGAGCCGGAGAGCTTGCTCCGAGCAGAGTTGATGGAGGGTCTGTGGTCGGGCATCCGGCTCCGCCTTGGAGGGAGGCCGGGGCGCCCGGGAAGGGATTGGCCTCTCTGGGGGAACAAAAAGATCTGTCGCTCCACAGCTGTGTCGCAGCCACGAAAGGGGCCGATGGCGCCGGGACGGTCGGAGGACTCGTGGCGCGGGACTCAGGGTTCCCCATGGGGAGGCCCGCAGGCTCAGGCCGCTGACAACGGAAGGCTGAGCAAGCAGGCCTCGACCGGGCCCGGCTTTCGGGGCTGGCCCGGCCCCAGCTGCCAGCGAAGGGAGGGGACCAACAGAGTCTGAGGACCGCGAGGCGTCGACTTGCCCACGCCAGCCTCACGGAGCTCCTCCTGGCTGTGCCGGATCGCGACGACACGCGATCCCGGACAGGGCCCCGGGGGGGCGGCCCTGCGGCCCTGTGGTGCCCGAAGTGTGTTCGCCGGGCGTCTTCCGGCCAATTCTCACGAGCGTTCTGCCCAAATCGGGATCGATTTGGGCAGAACGCTCGTGAGAATTGGCCGGCGTTGGGCAGCCCTGGTCAGCGCCCAGTTCCGCGTGGAGCAGGGCCCTTTCTCGCTCAGGGCATGTCGCGGCCACCCGGAAAATGAGCCGCGACGATGGGGCGCGGCCGGCGGCCCCGGCGCCGGGGAGTTTTCCCCGAGCAGAGTGGATGGAGGCGCCGAGGCCGGGGGTCCGCCCCCGCCGTTGCGGGCGGCCGGGGCGCCCGAGGAGGGGGCTGGCCACTGTGGGGAAACGGAATGATCTCTCACTCCATGGCTGGGACGAAGACGCGAAAGGTGCCGTTGTCGCCGGGAGGGTCGGGGGACTCGTGGCGCGGGACTCAGGGTTCCCCATGGAGAGGCCCCCAGGCTGAGGCCCCTGGCAACGGAAGGCTGAGCAAGCAGGCCCAGGCCCGGGCCCGGCTTTCGGGGCTGGCCCGGCCCCAGCTGCCGGCGCCAGGGAGGGGACCCCTGGAGGCTGAGGAGCGGGAGGCGTCGGCCTCCCCGCGGCACGCCTCCCGGAGCACCTCCTGGCGGTGCCGGAACGCGACGACACGCGATCCCGTACAGGGCCCCGGGGGGGCGGCCCTGCGGCCCTCTAGTGCCCGAAGAGTCTTCGCCGGGCGTTTTCCGGCCAATTCTCACGAGCGTTCTGCCCAAATCGGGATCGATTTGGGCAGAACGCTCGTGAGAATTGGCCGGCGTTGGGCAGCCCTGGTCAGCGCCCAGTTCCGCGTGGAGCAGGGCCCTTTCTCGCTCGGGGCATGTCGCGGCCACCCGGAAAGCGAGCCGCGACCATGGGGCGCGGCCGGCAGCCGCGGCGCCGGGGAGATTTCCCCGAGCAGAGTGGATGGAGGCGCCGTGGCCGGGCGTCCGCCTCCGCCGTGGCGGGC
The DNA here is from genome assembly GCF_922984935.1 of Meles meles. Taxonomy (NCBI): domain Eukaryota; kingdom Metazoa; phylum Chordata; class Mammalia; order Carnivora; family Mustelidae; genus Meles; species Meles meles. Next base: position 106,229 of record NW_025721307.1, on the reverse strand, counting down.
GGCCGGGGCGCCCCTGGAGGGGGCTGGCCTCTGTGGGGAAACGGACTGGTCTCTCACTCCGCGACTAGGACGAAGCCGCGAAAGGTGCCGTTGTCGCCGGGACGGTCGGGGGACTCGTGGCGCGGGACTCAGGGTTCCCCATGGGGAGGCCCCCAGGCTCAGGCCCCTGGCAACGGAAGGCTGAGCAAGCAGGCCCGGGCCCGGGCCCGGCTTTCGGGGCTGGCCCGGCCCCACCTGCCAGCGCCAGGGAGGGGACCCCCGGAGGCTGAGAAGCGGGAGGCGTCGGCCGTCCCGTGGCACACCTCCCGGAGCTCCTCCTGGCGGTGCCGGAACGCGACGACACGCGATCCCGGACAGGGCCCCGGGGGGGGCCGCCCTGCGGCCCTGTGGTGCCCGAAGTGTGTTCGCCGGGCCTTTTCCGGCCAATTCTCACGAGCGTTCTGCCCAAATCGGGATCGATTTGGGCAGAACGCTCGTGAGAATTGGCCGGTGTTGGGCAGCCCTGGTCAGCGCCCAGTTCCGCGTGGAGCAGGGCCCTTTCTCGCTCGGGACATGTCGCGGCCACCCGGAAAACGAGCCGCGACGATGGGGCGCGGCCGGCAGCCGCGGCGCCGGGGAGTTTTCCCCGAGCAGAGTGGATGGAGGCGCAGTGGCCGGGCGTCGGCCTCCGCCGTGGCGGGCGGCCGGGGCGCCCCTGGAGGGGGCTGGCCTCTGTGGGGAAACAGACTGGTCTCTCACTCCGCGGCTAGGACGAAGCCGCGAAAGGTGCCGTTGTGGCCGGGACGGTCGGGGGACTCGTGGCGCGGGACTCAGGGTTCCCCATGGGGAGGCCCCCAGGCTCAGGCCCCTGGCAACGGAAGGCTGAGCAAGCAGGCCCGGGCCCGGGCCCGGCTTTCGGGGCTGGCCCGGCCCCAGCTGCCGGCGCCAGGGAGGGGACCCCCGGAGGCTGAGGAGCGGGAGGCGTCAGCCGCCCTGCGGCACGCCTCCCGGAGCTCCTCCTGGCGGTGCCGGAACGAGACGACACGCGATCCCGGACAGGGCCCCGGGGGGGGCCGCCCTGCGGCCCTGTGGTGCCCGAAGTGTGTTCGCCGGGCCTTTTCCGGCCAATTCTCACGAGCGCTCGTGAGAATTGGCCGGCGTTGGGCAGCCCTGGTCAGCGCCCAGTTCCGCGTGGAGCAGGGCCCTTTCTCGCTCGGGGCATGTCGCGGCCACCCGGAAAGCGAGCCGCGACGATGGGGCGCGGCCGGCAGCCGCGGCGCCGGGGAGATTTCCCCGAGCAGAGTGGATGGAGGCGCCGTGGTCGGGCATCCACCTCCGCCGTGGCGGGCGGCCGGGGCGCCCCTGGAGGGGGCTGGCCTCTGTGGGGAAACGGACTGGTCTCTCACTCCGCGACTAGGACGAAGCCGCGAAAGGTGCCGTTGTCGCCGGGACGGTCGGGGGACTCGTGGCGCGGGACTCAGGGTTCCCCATGGGGAGGCCTCCAGGCTCAGGCCCCTGGCAACGGAAGGCTGAGCAATCAGGCCCGGGCCCGTGCCCGGCTTTCGGGGCTGGCCCAGCCCCAGCTGCCGGCGCCAGGGAGGGGACACCCGGAGGCTGAGGAGCGGGAGGCGTCGGCCGCCCCGCGGCACGCCTCCCGGAGCTCCTCCTGGCGGTGCCGGAACGCGACGACACGCGATCCCGGACAGGGCCCCGGGGGGGGCCGCCCTGCGGCCCTGTGGTGCCCGAAGTGTGTTCGCCGGGCGTTTTCCGGCCAATTCTCACGAGCGTTCTGCCCAAATCGGGATCGATTTGGGCAGAACGCTCGTGAGAATTGGCCGGCGTTGGGCAGCCCTGGTCAGCGCCCAGTTCCGCGTGGAGCAGGGCCCTTTCTCGCTTGGGGTATGTCGCGGCCACCCGGAAAGCGAGCCGCGACGATGGGGCGCGGCCGGCAGCCGCGGCGCCGGGGAGTTTTCCCCGAGCAGAGTGGATGGAGGCGCCGTGGCCGGGCGTCCGCCTCCGCCGTGGCGGGCGGCCGGGGCGCCCATGGAGGGGGCTGGCCTCTGTGGGGAAACGGACTGGTCTCTCACTCCGCGGCTAGGACGAAGCCGCGAAAGGTGCCGTTGTCGCCGGGACGGTCGGGGGACTCGTGGCGCGGGACTCAGGGTTCCCCATGGGGAGGCCCCCAGGCTCAGGCCCCTGGCAACGGAAGGCTGATCAAGCAGGCCCGGGCCCAGGCTCGGCTTTCGGGGCTGGCCCGGCCCCAGCTTCCGGCGCCAGGGAGGGGACCCCCGGAGGCTGAGGAGCGGGAGGCGTTGGCCGCCCCGCGGCACGCCTCCCGGAGCTCCTCCTGGCGGTGCCGGAACGCGACGACACGCGATCCCGGACAGGGCCCCGGGGGGGGCTGCCCTGCGGCCCTGTGGTGCCCGAAGTGTGTTCGCCGGGCCTTTTCCAGCCAATTCTCACGAGCGTTCTGCCCAAATCGGGATCGATTTGGGCAGAACGCTCGTGTGAATTGGCCGGCGTTGGGCAGCCCTGGTCAGCGCCCAGTTCCGCGTGAAGCAGGGCCCTTTCTCGCTCGGGGCATGTCGCGGCCACTCGGAAAACGAGCCGAGATGATGGGGCGCGGCCGGCAGCCGCGGCGCCGGGGAGTTTTCCCCGAGCAGAGTGGATGGAGGCGCCGTGGCCGGGCGTCCGCCTCCGCCGTGGCGGGCGGCCGGGGCGCCCCTGGAGGGGGCTGGCCTCTGTGGGGAAACGGACTGATCTCTCACTCCGCGGCTAGGACGAAGCCGCGAAAGGTGCCGTTGTCGCCGGGACGGTCGGGGGACTCGTGGCGCAGGACTCAGGGTTCCCCATGGGGAGGCCCCCAGGCTCAGGCCCCTGGCAACGGAAGGCTGAGCAAGCAGGCCCGGGCCCGGGCCCGGCTTTCGGGGCTGGCCCGGCCCCAGCTTCCGGCGCCAGGGAGGGGACCCCCGGAGGCTGAGGAGCGGGAGGCGTCGGCCGCCCCGCGGCACGCCTCCCGGAGCTCCTCCTGGCGGTGCCGGAACGCGACGACACGCTATCCCGGACAGGGCACCGGGGGGGGCCGCCCTGCGGCCCTGTGGTGCCCGAAGTGTGTTCGCCGAGCGTTTTCCGGCCAATTCTCACGAGCGTTCAGCCCAAATCGGGATCGATTTGGGTAGAACGCTCGTGAGAATTGGCCGGCGTTGGGCAGCCCTGGTCAGCGCCCAGTTCCGCGTGGAGCAGGGCCCTTTCTCGCTCGGGGCATGTCGCGGCCACCCGCAAACGAGCCGCGACGATGGGGCGCGGCCGGCAGCCGCGGCGCCGGGGAGTTTTCCCCGAGCAGAGGGGATGGAGGCGCCGTGGCTGGGCGCCCGCCTCCGCCGTGGCAGGCGGCCGGGGCGCCCCTGGAGGGGGCTGGCCTCTGTGGGGAAACGGACTGGTCTCTCACTCCGCGGCTAGGACGAAGCCGCGAAAGGTGCCGTTGTCGCCGGGACGGTCGGGGGACTCGTGGCGCGGGACTCAGGGTTCCCCATGGGGAGGCCCCAAGGCTCAGGCCCCTGGCAACGGAAGGCTGAGAAAGCAGGCCCGGGCCCGGGCCCGGCTTTCGGGGCTGGCCCGGCCCCCGCTGCCGGCGCCAGGGAGGGGACCCCCGGAGGCTGAGGAGCGGGAGGCGTCGGCCGCCCCGCGGCACGCCTCCCGGAGCTCCCCCTGGCGGTGCCGGAACGCGACGACACGCGATCCCGGACAGGGCCCCGGGGGGGGCCGCCCTGCGGCCCTGTGGTGCCCGAAGTGTGTTCGCCGGGCCTTTTCCGGCCAATTCTCACGAGCGTTCTGCCCAAATCGGGATCGATTTGGGCAGAACGCTCGTGAGAATTGGCCGGCGTTGGGCAGCCCTGGTCAGCGCCCAGTTCCGCGTGGAGCAGGGCCCTTTCTCGCTCGGGGCATGTCGCGGCCACCCGGAAAGCGAGCCGCGACAATGGGGCGCGGCCGGCAGCCGTGGCGCCGGGGAGATTTCCCCGAGCAGAGTGGATGGAGGCGCCGTGGCCGGGCGTCTGCCTCCGCCGTGGCGGGCGGCCGGGGCGCCCCTGGAGGGGGCTGGCCTCTGTGGGGAAACGGACTGGTCTCTCACTCCGCGGCTAGGACGAAGCCACGAAAGGTGCCGTTGTCGCCGGGACGGTCGGGGGACTCGTGGCACGGGACTCAGGGTTCCCCATGGGGAGGCCCCCAGGCTCAGGCCCCTGGCAACGGAAGGCTGAGCAAGCAGGCCCGGGGTCGGGCCCGGCTTTCGGGGCTGGCCCGGCCCCAGCTACCGGCGCCAGGGAGGGGACCCCCGGAGGCTGAGGAGCGGGAGGCGTCAGCCGCCCTGCGGCACGCCTCCCGGAGCTCCTCCTGGCGGTGCCGGAACGCGACGACACGCGATCCCGGACAGGGCCCCGGGGGGGGCCGCCCTGCGGCCCTGTGGTGCCCGAAGTGTGTTCGCCGGGCCTTTTCCGGCCAATTCTCACGAGCGCTCGTGAGAATTGGCCGGCGTTGGGCAGCCCTGGTCAGCGCCCAGTTCCGCGTGGAGCAGGGCCCTTTCTCGCTCGGGGCATGTCGCGGCCACCCGGAAAGCGAGCCGCGACGATGGGGCGCGGCCGGCAGCCGTGGCGCCGGGGAGATTTCCCCGAGCAGAGTGGATGGAGGCGCCGTGGCCGGGCGTCCGCCTCCGCCGTGGCGGGCGGCTGGGGCGCCCCTGGAGGGGGCTGGCCTCTGTGGGGAAACGGACTGGTCTCTCACTCCGCGGCTAGGACGAAGCCGCGAAAGGTGCCGTTGTCGCCGGGACGGTCGGGGGACTCGTGGCACGGGACTCAGGGTTCCCCATGGGGAGGCCCCCAGGCTCAGGCCCCTGGCAACGGAAGGCTGAGCAAGCAGGCCCGGGCCCGGGCCCCGCTTTCGGGGCTGGCCCGGCCCCAGCTGCCGGCGCCAGGGAGGGGACCCCCGGAGGCTGAGGAGCGGGAGGCGTCGGCCGCCCCGCGGCACGCCTCCCGGAGCTCCTCCTGGCGGTGCTGGAACGCGACGACACGCGATCCCGGACAGGGCCCCGGGGGGGGGCCGCCCTGCGGCCCTGTGGTGCCCGAAGTGTGTTCGCCGGGCGTTTTCCGGCCAATTCTCACGAGCGTTCTGCCCAAATCGGGATCGATTTGGGCAGATCGCTCGTGAGAATTGGCCGGCGTTGGGCAGCCCTGGTCAGCACCCAGTTCCGCGTGGAGCAGGGCCCTTTCTCGCTCGGGGCATGTCGCGGCCACCCGGAAAACGAGCCGCGACGATGGGGCGCGGCCGGCAGCCGCGGCGCCGGGGAGATTTCCCCGAGCAGATTGCATGGAGGCGCCGTGGCCGGGCGCCCGCCTCCGCCGTAGCGGGCGGCCGGGGCGCCCCTGGAGGGGGCTGGCCTCTGTGGGGAAACGGACTGGTCTCTCACTCCGCAGCTAGGACGAAGCCAAGAAAGGTGCCGTTGTCGCCGGGACGGTCGTGGGAGTCGTGGCGCGGGACTCAGGGTTCCCCATGGGGAGGCCCCCAGGCTCAGGCCCCTGGCAACGGAAGGCTGAGCAAGCAGGCCCGGGGTCGGGCCCGGCTTTCGGGGCCGGCCCGGCCCCAGCTGCCAGCGCCAGGGAGGGGTCCCCCGGAGGCTGAGGAGCGGGAGGCGTCGGCCGCCCCGCGGCACGCCTCCCGGAGCTCCTCCTGGCGGTGCCGGAACGCGACGACACGCGATCCCGGACAGGGCCCCGGGGGGGGCCGCCCTGCGGCCCTGTGGTGCCCGAAGTGTGTTCGCCGGGCGTTTTCCGGCCAATTCTCACGAGCGTTCTGCCCAAATCGGGATCGATTTGGGCAGAACGCTCGTGAGAATTGGCCGGCGTTGGGCAGCCCTGGTCAGCGCCCAGTTCCGCGTGGAGCAGGGCCCTTTCTCGCTCGGGGCATGTCGCGGCCACCCGGAAAGCGAGCCGCGACGATGGGGCGCGGCCGGCAGCCGTGGCGCCGGGGAGATTTCCCCGAGCAGAGTGGATGGAGGCGCCGTGGCCGGGCGTCCGCCTCCGCCGTGGCGGGCGGCCGGGGCGCCCCTGGAGGGGGCTGGCCTCTGTGGGGAAACGGACTGGTCTCTCACTCCGCGGCTAGGACGAAGCCGCGAAAGGTGCCGTTGTGGCCGGGACGGTCGGGGGACTCGTGGCGCGGGACTCAGGGTTCCCCATGGGGAGGCCCCCAGGCTCAGGCCCCTGGCAACGGAAGGCTGAGCAAGCAGGCCCGGGCCCGGGCCCGGCTTTCGGGGCTGGCCCGGCCCCAGCTGCCGGCGCCAGGGAGGGGACCCCCGGAGGCTGAGGAGCGGGAGGCGTCAGCCGCCCTGCGGCACGCCTCCCGGAGCTCCTCCTGCTGGTGCCGGAACGCGACGACACGCGATCCCGGACAGGGCCCCGGGGGGGGCCGCCCTGCGGCCCTGTGGTGCCCGAAGTGTGTTCGCCGGGCCTTTTCCGGCCAATTCTCACGAGCGCTCGTGAGAATTGGCCGGCGTTGGGCAGCCCTGGTCAGCGCCCAGTTCCGCGTGGAGCAGGGCCCTTTCTCACTCGGGGCATGTCGCGGCCACCCGGAAAGCGAGCCGCGACGATGGGGCGCGGCCGGCAGCCGCGGCGCCGGGGAGATTTCCCCGAGCAGAGTGGATGGAGGCGCCGTGGTCGGGCATCCACCTCCGCCGTGGCGGGCGGCCGGGGCGCCCCTGGAGGGGGCTGGCCTCTGTGGGGAAACGGACTGGTCTCTCACTCCGCGACTAGGACGAAGCCGCGAAAGGTGCCGTTGTCGCCGGGACGGTCGGGGGACTCGTGGCGCGGGACTCAGGGTTCCCCATGGGGAGGCCTCCAGGCTCAGGCCCCTGGCAACGGAAGGCTGAGCAAGCAGGCCCGGGCCCGTGCCCGGCTTTCGGGGCTGGCCCAGCCCCAGCTGCCGGCGCCAGGGAGGGGACACCCGGAGGCTGAGGAGCGGGAGGCGTCGGCCGCCCCGCGGCACGCCTCCCGGAGCTCCTCCTGGCGGTGCCGGAACGCGACGACACGCGATCCCGGACAGGGCCCCGGCGGGGGCCGCCCTGCGGCCCTGTGGTGCCCGAAGTGTGTTCGCCGGGCGTTTTCCGGCCAATTCTCACGAGCGTTCTGCCCAAATCGGGATCGATTTGGGCAGAACGCTCGTGAGAATTGGCCGGCGTTGGGCAGCCCTGGTCAGCGCCCAGTTCCGCGTGGAGCAGGGCCCTTTCTCGCTTGGGGTATGTCGCGGCCACCCGGAAAGCGAGCCGCGACGATGGGGCGCGGCCGGCAGCCGCGGCGCCGGGGAGTTTTCCCCGAGCAGAGTGGATGGAGGCGCCGTGGCCGGGCGTCCGCCTCCGCCGTGGCGGGCGGCCGGGGCGCCCCTGGAGGGGGCTGGCCTCTGTGGGGAAACGGACTGGTCTCTCACTCCGCGGCTAGGACGAAGCCGCGAAAGGTGCCGTTGTCGCCGGGACGGTCGGGGGACTCGTGGCGCGGGACTCAGGATTCCCCATGGGGAGGCCCCCAGGCTCAGGCCCCTGGCAACGGAAGGCTGATCAAGCAGGCCCGGGCCCAGGCTCGGCTTTCGGGGCTGGCCCGGCCCCAGCTTCCGGCGCCAGGGAGGGGACCCCCGGAGGCTGAGGAGCGGGAGGCGTCGGCCGCCCCGCGGCACGCCTCCCGGAGCTCCTCCTGGCGGTGCCGGAACGCGACGACACGCGATCCCGGACAGGGCCCCGGGGGGGGCTGCCCTGCGGCCCTGTGGGGCCCGAAGTGTGTTCGCCGGGCCTTTTCCAGCCAATTCTCACGAGCGTTCTGCCCAAATCGGGATCGATTTGGGCAGAACGCTCGTGAGAATTGGCCGGCGTTGGGCAGCCCTGGTCAGCGCCAAGTTCCGCGTGAAGCAGGGCCCTTTCTCGCTCGGGGCATGTCGCGGCCACTCGGAAAACGAGCCGCGACGATGGGGCGCGGCCGGCAGCCGCGGCGCCGGGGAGTTTTCCCCGAGCAGAGTGGATGGAGGCGCCGTGGCCGGGCGTCCGCCTCCGCCGTGGCGGGCGGCCGGGGCGCCCCTGGAGGGGGCTGGCCTCTGTGGGGAAACGGACTGGTCTCTCACTCCGCGGCTAGGACGAAGCCGCGAAAGGTGCCGTTGTCGCCGGGACGGTCGGGGGACTCGTGGCGCGGGACTCAGGGTTCCCCATGGGGAGGCCCCCAGGCTCAGGCCCCTGGCAACGGAAGGCTGAGCAAGCAGGCCCGGGCCCGGGCCCGGCTTTCGGGGCTGGCCCGGCCCCAGCTTCCGGCGCCAGGGAGGGGACCCCCGGAGGCTGAGGAGCGGGAGGCGTCGGCCGCCCCGCGGCACGCCTCCCGGAGCTCCTCCTGGCGGTGCCGGAACGCGACGACACGCTATCCCGGACAGGGCACCGGGGGGGGCCGCCCTGCGGCCCTGTGGTGCCCGAAGTGTGTTCGCCGGGCGTTTTCCGGCCAATTCTCACGAGCGTTCTGCCCAAATCGGGATCGATTTGGGTAGAACGCTCGTGAGAATTGGCCGGCGTTGGGCAGCCCTGGTCAGCGCCCAGTTCCGCGTGGAGCAGGGCCCTTTCTCGCTCGGGGCATGTCGCGGCCACCCGCAAACGAGCCGCGACGATGGGGCGCGGCCGGCAGCCGCGGCGCCGGGGAGTTTTCCCCGAGCAGAGTGGATGGAGGCGCCGTGGCTGGGCGCCCGCCTCTGCCGTGGCAGGCGGCCGGGGCGCCCCTGGAGGGGGCTGGCCTCTGTGGGGAAACGGACTGGTCTCTCACTCCGCGGCTAGGACGAAGCCGCGAAAGGTGCCGTTTTCGCCGGGACGGTCGGGGGACTCGTGGCGCGGGACTCAGGGTTCCCCATGGGGAGGCCCCAAGGCTCAGGCCCCTGGCAACGGAAGGCTGAGAAAGCAGGCCCGGGCCCGGGCCCGGCTTTCGGGGCTGGCCCGGCCCCCGCTGCCGGCGCCAGGGAGGGGACCCCCGGAGGCTGAGGAGCGGGAGGCGTCGGCCGCCCCGCGGCACGACTCCCGGAGCTCCTCCTGGCGGTGCCGGAACGCGACGACACGCGATCCCGGACAGGGCCCCGGGGGGGGCCGCCCTGCGGCCCTGTGGTGCCCGAAGTGTGTTCGCCGGGCCTTTTCCGGCCAATTCTCACGAGCGTTCTGCCCAAATCGGGATCGATTTGGGCAGAACGCTCGTGAGAATTGGCCGGCGTTGGGCAGCCCTGGTCAGCGCCCAGTTCCGCGTGGAGCAGGGCCCTTTCTCGCTCGGGGCATGTCGCGGCCACCCGGAAAGCGAGCCGCGACGATGGGGCGCGGCCGGCAGCCGCGGCGCCGGGGAGATTTCCCCGAGCAGAGTGGATGGAAGCGCCGTGGACGGGCGTCCGCCTCCCCCGTGGCGGGCGGCCGGGGCGCCCCTGGAGGGGGCTGGCCTCTGTGGGGAAACGGACTGGTCTCTCACTCCGCGGCTAGGACGAAGCCGCGAAAGGTGCCGTTTTCGCCGGGACGGTCGTGGGACTCGTGGCGCGGGACTCAGGGTTCCCCATGGGGAGGCCCCCAGGCTCAGGCCCCTGGCAACGGAAGGCTGAGCAAGCAGGCCCGGGCCCGGGCCCGGCTTTCGGGGCTGGCCCGGCCCCAGCTGCCTGCGCCAGGGAGGGGACCCCCGGAGGCTGAGAAGCGGGAGGCGTCGGCCGCCCCGCGGCACGCCTCCCGGAGCTCCTCCTGGCGGTGCTGGAACGCGACGACACGCGATCCCGGACAGGGCCCCGGGGGGGGCCGCCCTGCGGCCCTGTGGTGCCCGAAGTGTGTTCGCCGGGCGTTTTCCGGCCAATTCTCACGAGCGTTCTGCCCAAATCGGGATCGATTTGGGCAGAACGCTCGTGAGAATTGGCCGGCGTTGGGCAGCCCTGGTCAGCGCCCAGTGCCGCGTGGAGCAGGGCGCTTTCTCGCTCGGGGCACGGCGCGGCCACCCGGAAAACGAGCCGCGACGATGGGGCGCGGCCGGCGGCCCCGGCCCCGGGGAGTTTTCCCCGAGCAGAGTGGATGGAGGCGCCGTGGCCCGGCGTCCGCCTCCGCCGTGGCGGGCGGCCGGGGCGCCCGTGGACGGGGCTGGCCTCTGTGGGGGAACGGAGTGATCTCTCACTCCACGGCTGGGACCAAGCCGCGAAAGGTGCCGTTGTCGCCGGGACGGTCGGGGGGACACATGGCGCGGGACTCAGGGTTCCCCATGCGGAGGCCCCCAGGCTCAGGCCCCTGGCACCGGAAGGCTGAGCAAGCAGGCCCGGGCCCGGGCCTAGCTTTCGGGGCTGGCCCGGCCCCAGCGGCTGGCGCCAGGGAGGGTACCCCCGGAGGCTGAGGAGCGGGAGGCGTCGGCCTCCCCGGGGCCCGCCTCCCAGAGCTCCTCCTGGCGGTGCCGGAACGCGACGACACGCGATCCCGGACAGGGCCCCGGGGGGGCGGCCCTGCGGCCCTCTAGTGCCCGAAGAGTCTTCGCCGGGCGTTTTCCGGCCAATTCTCACGAGCGTTCTGCCCAAATCGGGATCGATTTGGGCAGAACGCTCGTGAGAATTGGCCGGCGTTGGGCAGCCCTGGTCAGCGCCCTGTGCCGCGTGGAGCAGGGCGCTTTATCGCTCGGGGCATGGCGCGGCCACCCGGAAAAAGAGCCGCGACGATGGGGCGCGGCCGGCGGTCCCGGCGCCGGGGAGTTTTCCCCAAGCAGAGTGGATGGAGGCGCCGTGGCCGGGCGTCCGCCTCCGCCGTGGCGGGCGGCCGGGGCGCCCCTGGAGGGGGCTGGCCTCTGTGGGGAAACGGACTGGTCTCTCACTCCGCGGCTAGTACGAAGCCGCGAAAGGTGCCGTTGTCGCCGGGACGGTCGGGGGACTCGTGGCGCGGGACTCAGGGTTCCCCATGGGGAGGCCCCCAGGCTCAGGCCCCTGGCAACGGAAGGCTGAGAAAGCAGGCCCGGGCCCGGGCCCGGCTTTCGGGGCTGGCCCGGCCCCCGCTGCCGGCGCCAGGGAGGGGACCCCCGGAGGCTGAGGAGCGGGAGGCGTCGGCCGCACCGCGGCACGCCTCCCGGAGCTCCTCCTGGCGGTGCCGGAACGCGACGACACGCGATCCCGGACAGGGCCCCGGGGGGGGCCGCCCTGCGGCCCTGTGGTGTCCGAAGTGTGTTCGCCGGGCCTTTTCCGGCCAATTCTCACGAGCGTTCTGCCCAAATCGGGATCGATTTGGGCAGAACGCTCGTGAGAATTGGCCGGCGTTGGGCAGCCCTGGTCAGCGCCCAGTTCCGCGTGGAGCAGGGCCCTTTCTCGCTCGGGGCATGTCGCGGCCACCCGGAAAGCGAGCCGCGACAATGGGGCGCGGCCGGCAGCCGTGGCGCCGGGGAGATTTCCCCGAGCAGAGTGGATGGAGGCGCCGTGGCCGGGCGTCTGCCTCCGCCGTGGCGGGCGGCCGGGGCGCCCCTGGAGGGGGCTGGCCTCTGTGGGGAAACGGACTGGTCTCTCACTCCGCGGCTAGGACGAAGCCACGAAAGGTGCCGTTGTCGCCGGGACGGTCGGGGGACTCGTGGCACGGGACTCAGGGTTCCCCATGGGGAGGCCCCCAGGCTCAGGCCCCTGGCAACGGAAGGCTGAGCAAGCAGGCCCGGGGTCGGGCCCGGCTTTCGGGGCTGGCCCGGCCCCAGCTGCCGGCGCCAGGGAGGGGACCCCCGGAGGCTGAGGAGCGGGAGGCGTCAGCCGCCCTGCGGCACGCCTCCCGGAGCTTCTCCTGGCGGTGCCGGAACGCGACGACACGCGATCCCGGACAGGGCCCCGGGGGGGGCCGCCCTGCGGCCCTGTGGTGCCCGAAGTGTGTTCGCCGGGCCTTTTCCGGCCAATTCTCACGAGCGCTCGTGAGAATTGGCCGGCGTTGGGCAGCCCTGGTCAGCGCCCAGTTCCGCGTGGAGCAGGGCCCTTTCTCGCTCGGGGCATGTCGCGGCCACCCGGAAAGCGAGCCGCGACGATGGGGCGCGGCCGGCAGCCGTGGCGCCGGGGAGATTTCCCCGAGCGAGTGGATGGAGGCGCCGTGGCCGGGCGTCCGCCTCCGCCGTGGCGGGCGGCCGGGGCGCCCCTGGAGGGGGCTGGCCTCTGTGGGGAAACGGACTGGTCTCTCACTCCGCGGCTAGGACGAAGCCGCGAAAGGTGCCGTTGTCGCCGGGACGGTCGGGGGACTCGTGGCACGGGACTCAGGGTTCCCCATGGGGAGGCCCCCAGGCTCAGGCCCCTGGCAACAGGAAGGCTGAGCAAGCAGGCCCGGGCCCGAGCCCCGCTTTCGGGGCTGGCCCGGCCCCAGCTGCCGGCGCCAGGGAGGGGACCCCCGGAGGCTGAGGAGCGGGAGGAGTCGGCCGCCCCGCGGCACGCCTCCCGGAGCTCCTCCTGGCGGTGCTGGAACGCGACGACACGCGATCCCGGACAGGGCCCCGGGGGGGGCCGCACTGCGGCCCTGTGGTGCCCGAAGTGTGTTCGCCGGGCGTTTTCCGGCCAATTCTCACGAGCGTTCTGCCCAAATCGGGATCGATTTGGGCAGAACGCTCGTGAGAATTGGCCGGCGTTGGGCAGCCCTGGTCAGCACCCAGTTCCGCGTGGAGCAGGGCCCTTTCTCGCTCGGGGCATGTCGCGGCCACCCGGAAAACGAGCCGCGACGATGGGGCGCGGCCGGCAGCCGCGGCGCCGGGGAGATTTCCCCGAGCAGATTGCATGGAGGCGCCGTGGCCGGGCGCCCGCCTCCGCCTTGGCGGGCGGCCGGGGCGCCCCTGGAGGGGGCTGGCCTCTGTGGGGAAACGGACTGGTCTCTCACTCCGCAGCTAGGACGAAGCCAAGAAAGGTGCCGTTGTCGCCGGGACGGTCGGGGGACTCGTGGCGCGGGACTCAGGGTTCCCCATGGGGAGGCCCCCAGGCTCAGGCCCCTGGCAACGGAAGGCTGAGCAAGCAGGCCCGGGCCCGGGCCCGGCTTTCGGGGCTGGCCCGGCCCCAGCTGCCTGCGCCAGGGAGGGGACCCCCGGAGGCTGAGAAGCGGGAGGCGTCGGCCGCCCCGCGGCACGCCTCCCGGAGCTCCTCCTGGCGGTGCTGGAACGCGACGACACGCGATCCCGGACCGGGCCCCGGGGGGGGCCGCCCTGCGGCCCTGTGGTGCCCGAAGTGTGTTCGCCGGGCGTTTTCCGGCCAATTCTCACGAGCGTTCTGCCCAAATCGGGATCGATTTGGGCAGAACGCTCGTGAGAATTGGCCGGCGTTGGGCAGCCCTGGTCAGCGCCCAGTGCCGCGTGGAGCAGGGCGCTTTCCTCGCTCGGGGCACGGCGCGGCCACCCGGAAAACGAGCCGCGACGATGGGGCGCGGCCGGCGGCCCCGGCCCCGGGGAGTTTTCCCCGAGCAGAGTGGATGGAGGCGCCGTGGCCCGGCGTCCGCCTCCGCCGTGGCGGGCGGCCGGGGCGCCCGTGGAGGGGGCTGGCCTCTGTGGGGTAACGGAGTGATCTCTCACTCCACGGCTGGGACCAAGCCGCGAAAGGTGCCGTTGTCGCCGGGACGGTCGGGGGGACACATGGCGCGGGACTCAGGGTTCCCCATGCGGAGGCCCCCAGGCTCAGGCCCCTGGCACCGGAAGGCTGAGCAAGCAGGCCCGGGCCCGGGCCTAGCTTTCGGGGCTGGCCCGGCCCCAGCGGCTGGCGCCAGGGAGGGTACCCCGGAGGCTGAGGAGCGGGAGGCGTCGGCCTCCCCGGGGCCCGCCTCCCAGAGCTCCTCCTGGCGGTGCCGGAACGCGACGACACGCGATCCCGGACAGGGCCCCGGGGGGGCGGCCCTGCGGCCCTCTAGTGCCCGAAGAGTCTTCGCCGGGCGTTTTCCGGCCAATTCTCACGAGCGTTCTGCCCAAATCGGGATCGATTTGGGCAGAACGCTCGTGAGAATTGGCCGGCGTTGGGCAGCCCTGGTCAGCGCCCAGTGCCGCGTGGAGCAGGGCGCTTTATCGCTCGGGGCATGGCGCGGCCACCCGGAAAAAGAGCCGCGACGATGGGGCGCGGCCGGCGGTCCCGGCGCCGGGGAGTTTTCCCCAAGCAGAGTGGATGGAGGCGCCGTGGCCGGGCGTCCGCCTCCGCCGTGGCGGGCGGCCGGGGCGCCCGTGGAGGGGGCTGGCCTCTGTGGGGGAACGGAGTGATCTCTCACTCCACGGCTGGGACCAAGCCACGAAAGGTGCCGTTGTCGCCGGGACGGTCGGGGGGACTCGAGCGCGGGACTCAGGGTTCCCCATGCGGAGGCTCCCAGGCTCAGGCCCCTGGCAACGGAAGGCTGAGCAAGCAGGCCCGGGCCCGGGCCTAGCTTTCGGGGCTGGCCCGGCCCCAGCGGCCGGCGCCAGGGAGGGGACCCCCGGAGGCTGAGGAGCGGGAGGCGTCGGCCTCCCCGGGGCCCGCCTCCCGGAGCTCCTTCTGGCGGTGCCGGAACGCGACGACACGCGATCCCGGACAGGGCCCCGGAGGGGCGGCCCTGCGGCCCTGTGGTGCCCGAAGTGTGTTCGCCGGGCGTTTTCCGGCCAATTCTCACGAGCGTTCTGCCCAAATCGGGATCGATTTGGGCAGAACGCTCGTGAGAATTGGCCGGCGTTGGGCCGCCCTGGTCAGCGCCCAGTGCCGCGTGGAGCAGAGCGCTTTCTCGCTCGGGGCATGGCGCGGCCACCCGGAAAACGAGCCGCGACGATGGGGCGCGGCCGGCGTCCCCGGCGCCGGGGAGTTTTCCCCGAGCAGAGTGGATGGAGGCGCCGTGGCCGGGCGTCCGCCTCCGCCGTGGCGGGCGGCCGGGGCGCCCGTGGAGGGGGCTGGCCTCTGTGGGGGAACGGAGTGATCTCTCACTCCACGGCTGGGACCAAGCCGCGAAAGGTGCCGTTGTCGCCGGGACGGTCGGGGGGACTCGTGGCGCGGGACTCAGGGTTCCCCATGCGGAGGCCCCCAGGCTCAGGCCCCTGGCAACGGAAGGCTGAGCAAGCAGACCCGGGCCCGGGCCTAGCTTTTGGGTCTGGCCCGGCACCAGCGGCCGGCGCCAGGGAGGGGACCCCCGGAGGCTGAGGAGCGGGAGGCGTCGGCCTCCCCGGGGCCCGCCTCCCGGAGCTCCTCCTGGCGGTGCCGGAACGCGACGACACGCGATCCCGCACAAAGCCCCGGAGGGGCGGCCCTGCGGCCCTGTGGTGCCCGAAGTGTGTTCGCCGGGCGTTTTCCGGCCAATTCTCACGAGCGTTCTGCCCAAATCGGGATCGATTTGGGCAGAACGCTCGTGAGAATTGGCCGGCGTTGGGCAGCCTGGTCAGCGCACAGTGCCGCGTGGAGCAGGGCCCTATCTCGCTCGGGGCATGTCGCGGCCACCCGGAAAACGAGCCGCGACGATGGGGCGCGGTCGGCGGCCCCGGCTCCGGGGAGTTTCCCCGAGCAGAGTGGATGGAGGCGCCGTGGCCGGGCGTCCGCCTCCGCCGTGGCGGGCGGCCGGGGCGCCCGTGGAGGGGGCTGGCCTCTGTGGGGGAACGGAGTGATCTCTCACTCCACGGCTGTGACGAAGCCGCGAAAGGTGCCATTGTCGCCGGGACGGTCGGGGGGACTCGTGGCGCGGGACTCAGGGTTCCCCATGCGGAGGCCCCCAGGCTCAGGCCACTGGCAACGGAAGGCTGAGCAAGCAGGCCCGGGCCCGGGCCCGGGTGTCGGGGCTGGCCCGGCCCCAGCGGCTGGCGCCAGGGAGGGGACCCCCGGAGGCTGAGGAGCGGGAGGCGTCGGCCTCCCCGGGGCCCGCCTCCCGGAGCTCCTCCTGGCGGTGCCGGAACGCGACGACACGCCATCCCGGACAGGGCCCCGGGGTGGCGGCCCTGCGGCCCTCTAGTGCCCGAAGTGTCTTCGCCGGGCGTTTTCCGGCCAAATCTCACGAGCGTTCTGCCCAAATCGGGATCTATTTGGGCAGAACGCTCGTGAGAATTGGCCGGCGTTGGGCAGCCCTGGTCAGCGCCCAGTTCCGCGTGGAGCAGGGCCCTTTCTCCCTCGGGGCATGTCGCGGCCACCCGGAAAACGAGCCGCGACGATGGGGCGCGGCCGGCAGCCGCGGCGCCGGGGAGTTTTCCCCGAGCAGAGTGGATGGAGGCGCCGTGGCCGGGCGTCCGCCTCCGCCGTGGCGGGCGGCCGGGGCGCCCCTGGAGGGGGCTGGCCTCTGTGGGGAAACGGACTGGTCTCTCACTCCGCGGCTAGGACGAAGCCGCGAAAGGTGCCGTTGTCGCCGGGACGGTCGGGGGACTCGTGGCGCGGGACTCAGGTTTCCCCATGGGGAGGCCCCCAGGCTCAGGCCCCTGGCAACGGAAGGCTGAGCAAGCAGGCCCGGGCCCGGGCCCGGGTTTCGGGGCTGGCCCGGCCCCAGCTGCCGGCGCCAGGGAGGGGACCCCCGGAGGCTGAGGAGCGGGAGGCGTCGGCCGCCCCGCCGCACGCCTCCCGGAGCTCCTCCTGGCGGTGCCGGAACGCGACGACACGCGATCCCGGACAGCGCCCCGGGGGGGGGGGCCGCCCTGCGGCCCTGTGGTGCCCGAAGTGTGTTCGCCGGGCGTTTTCCGGCCAATTCTCACGAGCGTTCTGCCCGTGAGAATTGGCCGGCGTTGGGCAGCCCTGCTCAGCGCCCAGTTCCGCGTGGAGCAGGGCCCTTTCTCGCTCGGGGCATGTCGCGGCCACCCGGAAAACGAGCCGCGACGATGGGGCGCGGCCGGCAGCCGCGGCGCCGGGGAGTTTTCCCCGAGCAGAGTGGATGGAGGCGCCGTGGCCAGGCGTCCGCCTCCGCCGTGGCGGGTGGCCCGGGCGCCCCTAGAGGGGGCTGGCCTCTGTGGGGAAACGGACTGGTCTCTCAGTCCGCGGCTAGGACGAAGCCGCGAAAGGTGCCGTTGTCGCCGGGAAGGTCGGGGGACTCGTGGCGCGGGACTCAGGGTTCCCCATGGGGAGGCCCCAGGCTCAGGCCCTGGGAACGGAAGGCTGAGCAAGCAGGCCCGGGCCCGGGACCGGCTTTCGGGGCTGGCCCGGCCCCAGCTGCCGGCGCCAGGAAGGGGACCCCTGGAGGCTGAGGAGCGGGAGGCGTCCTCCTCCCCGCGGCACGCCTCCCGGAGCTCCTCCTGGCGGTGCCGGAACGCGACGACACGGGATCCCGGACAGCGCCCCGGGGGGGGGCGGCCCTGCGGCCCTGTGGTGCCCGAAGTGTGTTCGCCGGGCGTTTTCCGGCCAATTCTCACGAGCGTTCTGCCCAAATCGGGATCGATTTGGGCAGAACGCTCGTGAGAATTGGCCGGCGTTGGGCAGCCTGGTCAGCGCCCAGTGCCGCTTGGAGCAGGGCCCTTTCTCGCTCGGGGCATGGCGCGGCCACCCGGAAAACGAGCCGCGACGATGGGGCGCGGTCGGCGGCCCCGGCTCCGGGGAGTTTCCGCGAGCAGAGTGGATGGAGGCGCCGTGGCCGGGCGTCCGCCTCCGCCGTGGCGGGCGGCCGGGGCGCCCGTGGAGGGGGCTGGCCTCTGTGGGGGAACGGAGTGATCTCTCACTCCACGGCTGTGACGAAGCCGCGAAAGGTGCCATTGTCGCCGGGACGGTCGGGGGGACTCGTGGCGCGGGACTCAGGGTTCCCCATGCGGAGGCCCCCGTGCTCAGGCCACTGGCAACGGAAGGCTGAGCAAGCAGGCCCGGGCCCGGTCCCGGCTTTCGGGGCTGGCCCGGCCCCAGCTGCCGGCGCCAGGGAGGGGACCCCCGGAGGCTGAGGAGCGGGAGGCGTCAGCCGCCCTGCGGCACGCCTCCCGTAGCTCCTCCTGGCGGTGCCGGAACGCGACGACACGCGATCCCGGACAGGGCCCCGGGGGGGGCCGCCCTGCGGCCCTGTGGTGCCCGAAGTGTGTTCGCCGGGCCTTTTCCGGCCAATTCTCACGAGCGCTCGTGAGAATTGGCCGGCGTTGGGCAGCCCTGGTCAGCGCCCAGTTCCACGTGGAGCACGGCCCTTTCTCGCTCGGGGCATGTCGCGGCCACTCGGAAAACGAGCCGCGACGATGGGGCGCGGCCGGCAGCCGCGGCGCCGGGGAGTTTTCCCCGAGCAGAGTGGATGGAGGTGCCGTGGCCGGGCGTCCGCCTCCGCTGTGGCGGGCGGCCGGGGCGCCCCTGGAGGGGGCTGGCCTCTGTGGGGAAACGGACTGGTCTCTCACTCCGCGGCTAGGACGAAGCCGCGAAAGGTGCCGTTGTCGCCGGGACGGTCGGGGGACTCGTGGCGCGGGACTCAGGGTTCCCCATGGGGAGGCCCCCAGGCTCAGGCCCCTGGCAACGGAAGGCTGAGCAAGCAGGCCCGGGCCCGGGCCCGGCTTTCGGGGCTGGCCCGGCCCCAGCTGCCGGCGCCAGGGAGGGGACCCCCGGAGGCTGAGGAGCGGGAGGCGTCAGCCGCCCTGCGGCACGCCTCCCGGAGCTCCTCCTGGCGGTGCCGGAACGCGACGACACGCGATCCCGGACAGGGCCCCGGGGGGGGCCGCCCTGCGGCCCTGTGGTGCCCGAAGTGTGTTCGCCGGGCGTTTTCCGGCCAATTCTCACGAGCGTTCTGCCCAAATCGGGATCGATTTGGGCAGAACGCTCGTGAGAATTGGCCGGCGTTGGGCAGCCCTGGTCAGCGCCCAGTTCCGCGTGGAGCAGGGCCCTTTCTCGCTCGGGGCATGACGCGGCCACCCGGAAAGCGAGCCGCGACGATGGGGCGCGGCCAGCAGCCGTGGCGCCGGTGAAATTTCCCCGAGCAGAGTGGATGGAGGCGCCGTGGCCGGGCGTCCGCCTCCGCCGTGACGGGCGGCCGGGGCGCCCCTGGAGGGGGCTGGCCTCTGTGGGGAAACGGACTGGTCTCTCACTCCGCGGCTAGGATGAAGCCGCGAATGGTGCCGTTGTCGCCGGGACGGTCGGGGGACTCGTGGCACGGGACTCAGGGTTCCCCATGGGGAGGCCCCCAGGCTCAGGCCCCTGGCAACGGAAGGCTCAGCAAGCAGGCCCGGGCCCGGGCCCGGCTTTCGGGGCTGGCCCGGCCCCAGCTCCCGGCGCCAGGGAGGGGACCCCCGGAGGCTGAGGAGCGGGAGGCGTCGGCCACCCCGCGGCACGCCTCCCGGAGCTCCTCCTGGCGGTGCCGGAACGCGACGACACGCGATCCCTGACAGGGCCCCGGGGGGGGTCGCCCTGCGGCCCTGTGGTGCCCGAAGTGTGTTCGCCGGGCTTTTTCCGGCCAATTCTCACGAGCGTTCTGCCCAAATCGATCCCGATTTGGGCAGAACGCTCGTGTGAATTGGCCGGCGTTGGGTAGCCCTGGTCAGTGCCAAGTTCCGCGTGGAGCAGGGCCCTTTCTCGCTCGGGGCATGTCACGGCCACCCGGAAAACGAGCCGCGACGATGGGGCGCGGCCGGCAGCCGCGGCGCCGGTGAG
The DNA here is from genome assembly GCF_922984935.1 of Meles meles. Classification (NCBI taxonomy): domain Eukaryota; kingdom Metazoa; phylum Chordata; class Mammalia; order Carnivora; family Mustelidae; genus Meles; species Meles meles. The sequence goes on along the minus strand of NW_025721307.1, from coordinate 86,744 downwards.
TTCTCCCCGAGCAGAGTGGATGGCGGCGCCGTGGCCGGGCGCACGCCACCGCCGTGGCAGGCGGCCGGGGCGCCCCTGGAGGGGGCTGGCCTCTGTGGGGAAACGGACTGGTCTCTCACTCCGCGGCTAGGACGAAGCCGCGAAAGGTGCCGTTGTCGCCGGGACGGTCGGGGGACTCGTGGCGCGGGACTCAGGGTTCCCCATGGGGAGGCCCCCAGGCTCAGGCCCCTGACAACGGAAGGCTGAGCAAGCAGGCCCGGGGTCGGGCCCGGCTTTAGGGGCAGGCCCGGCCGCAGCTGCCAGCGCCAGGGAGGGGTCCCCCGGAGGCTGAGGAGCGGGAGGCGTCGGCCGCCCCGCGGCACGACTCCCGGAGCTCCTCCTGGCGGTGCCGGAACGCGACGACACGCGATCCCGAACAGGGCCCCGGGGGGGGCCGCCCTGCGGCCCTGTGGTGCCCGAAGTGTGTTCGCCGGGCGTTTTCCGGCCAATTCTCACGAGCGTTCTGCCCAAATCGGGATCGATTTGGGCAGAACGCTCGTGAGAATTGGCCGGCGTTGGGCAGCCCTGGTCAGCGCCCAGTTCCGCGTGGAGCAGGGCCCTTTCTCGCTCGGGGCATGTCGCGGCCACCCGGAAAGCGAGCCGCGACGATGGGGCGCGGCCGGCAGCCGCGGCGCCGCGGAGATTTCCCCGAGCAGAGTGGATGGAGGCGCCGTGGCCGGGCGTCCGCCTCCGCCGTGGCGGGCGGCCGGGGCGCCCCTGGAGGGGGCTGGCCTCTGTGGGGAAACGGACTGGTCTCTCACTCCGCGACTAGGACGAAGGCGCGAAAGGTGCCGTTGTCGCTGGGACGGTCGGGGGACTCGTGGCGCGGGACTCAGGGTTCCCCATGGGGAGGCCCCCAGGCTCAGGCGCCTGGCAATGGAAGGCTGAGAAAGCAGGCCCGAGCCCGGGCCCGGCTTTCGGGGCTGGCCCGGCCCCCGCTGCCGGCGCCAGGGAGGGGACCCCCGGAGGCTGAGGAGCGGGAAGCGTCGGCCGCCCCGCGGCACGCCTCCCGGAGCTCCTCCTGGCGGTGCCGGAACGCGACGACACGCGATCCCGGACAGGGCCCCGGGGGGGGCCGCCCTGCGGCCCTGTGGTGCCCGAAGTGTGTTCGCCGGGCGTTTTCCGGCCAATTCTCACGAGCGTTCTGCCCAAATTGGGATCGATTTGGGCAGAACGCTCGTGAGAATTGGCCGGCGTTGGGCAGCCCTGGTCAGCGCCCAGTTCCGCGTGGAGCAGGGCCCTTTCTCGCTCGGGGCATGTCGCGGCCACCCGGAAAGCGAGTCGCGACGATGGGGCGCGGCCGGCAGCCGTGGCGCCGGGGAGATTTCCCCGAGCAGAGTGGATGGAGGCGCCGTGGCCGGGCGTCTGCCTCCGCCGTGGCGGGCGGCCGGGGCGCCCATGGAGGGGGCTGGCCTCTGTGGGGAAACGGACTGGTCTCTCACTCCGCGGCTAGGACGAAGCCGCGAAAGGTGCCGTTGTCGCCGGGACGGTCGGGGGACTCGTGGCACGGGACTCAGGGTTCCCCATGGGGAGGCCCCCAGGCTCAGGCCCCTGGCAACGGAAGGCTGAGCAAGCAGGCCCGGGCCCGGGCCCGGCTTTCGGGGCTGGCCCGGCCCCAGCTGCCGGCGCCAGGGAGGGGACCCCCGGAGGCTGAGGAGCGGGAGGCGTCGGCCGCCCCGCGGCACGCCTCCCGGAGCTCCTCCTGGCGGTGTTGGAACGCGACGACACGCGATCCCGGACAGGGCCCCGGGGGGGGCCGCCCTGCGGCCCTGTGGTGCCCGAAGTGTGTTCGCCGGGCGTTTTCCGGCCAATTCTCACGAGCGTTCTGCCCAAATCGGGATCGATTTGGGCAGAACGCTTGTGAGAATTGGCCGGCGTTGGGCAGCCCTGGTCAGCACCCAGTTCCGCGTGGAGCAGGGCCCTTTCTCGCTTGGGGCATGTCGCGGCCACCCGGAAAACGAGCCGCGACGATGGGGCGCGGCCGGCAGCCGCGGCGCCGGGGAGTTTTCCCCGAGCAGAGTGGATGGAGGCGCCGTGGCCGGGCGTCCGCCTCCGCCGTGACGGGCGGCCGGGGCGCCCCTGGAGGGGGCTGGCCTCTGTGGGGAAACGGACTGGTCTCTCACTCCGCGGCTAGGACGAAGCCGCGAAAGGTGCCGTTGTCGCCGGGACGATCGGGGGACTCGTGGTGCGGGACTCAGGGTTCCCCATGGGGAGGCCCCCAGGCTCAGGCCCCTGGCAACGGAAGGCTGAGCAAGCAGGCCCGGGGCCAGGCCCGGCTTTCGGGGCTGGCCCGGCCCCACCTGCCAGCGCCAGGGAGGGGACCCCCGGAGGCTGAGGAGCGGGAGGCGTCGGCCGCCCCGTGGCACGCCTCCCGGAGCTCCTCCTGGCGGTGCCGGAACGCGACGACACGCGATCCCGGACAGGGCCCCGGGGGGGGCCGCCCTGCGGCCCTGTGGTGCCCGAAGTGTGTTCGCCGGGCCTTTTCCGGCCAATTCTCACGAGCGTTCTGCCCAAATCGGGATCGATTTGGGGAGAACGCTCGTGAGAATTGGCCGGCGTTGGGCAGCCCTGGTCAGCGCCCAGTTCCGCGTGGAGCAGGGCCCTTTCTCGCTCGGGACATGCCGCGGCCACCCGGAAAACAAGCCGCGACGATGGGGCGCAGCCGGCAGCCGCGGCGCCGGGGAGTTTTCCCCGAGCAGAATGGATGGAGGCGCCGTGGCCGGGCGTCCGCCTCCGCCGTGGCGGGCGGCCGGGGCGCCCCTGGAGGGGGCTGGCCTCTGTGGGGAAACGGACTGGTCTCTCACTCCGCGGCTAGGACGAAGCCGCGAAACGTGCCGTTGTGGCCGGGACGGTCGGGGGACTCGTGGCGCGGGACTCAGGTTTCCCCATGGGGAGGCCCCCAGGCTCAGGCCCCTGGCAACGGAAGGCTGAGCAAACAGGCCCGGGCCCGGGCCCGGCTTTCGGGGCTGGCCCGGCCCCAGCTGCCGGCGCCAGGGAGGGGACCCCCGGAGGCTGAGGAGCGGGAGGCGTCAGCCGCCCTGCGGCACGCCTCCCGTAGCTCCTCCTGGCGGTGCCGGAACGCGACGACACGCGATCCCGGACAGGGCCCCGGGGGGGGCCGCCCTGCGGCCCTGTGGTGCCCGAAGTGTGTTCGCCGGGCCTTTTCCGGCCAATTCTCACGAGCGCTCGTGAGAATTGGCCGGCGTTGGGCAGCCCTGGTCAGCGCCCAGTTCCGCGTGGAGCAGGGCCCTTTCTCGCTCGGGGCATGTCGCGGCCACCCGGAAAGCGAGCCGCGACGATGGGGCGCGGCCGGCAGCCGCGGCGCCGGGGAGTTTTCCCCGAGCAGAGTGGATGGAGGCGCCGTGGCCGGGCGTCCGCCTCCGCCGTGGCGGGCGGCCGGGGCGCCCCTGGAGGGGGCTGGCCTCTGTGGGGAAACGGACTGGTCTCTCACTCCGCGGCTAGGACGAAGCCGCTAAAGGTGCCGTTGTCGCCGGGACGGTCGGGGGACTCGTGGCGCGGGACTCAGGGTTCCCCATGGGGAGGCCCCCAGGCTCAGGCCCCTGGCAACGGAAGGCTGAGCAAGCAGGCCCGGGCCCGGGCCCGGCTTTCGGGGCTGGCCCGGCCCCAACTGCCGGCGCCAGGGAGGGGACCCCCGGAGGCTGAGGAGCGGGAGGCGTCGGCCGCCCCGCGGCACGCCTCCCGTAGCTCCTCCTGGCGGTGCTGGAACGCGACGACACGCGATCCCGCACAGGGCCCCGGGGGGGGCCGCCCTGCGGCCCTGTGGTGCCCGAAGTGTGTTCGCCGGGCGTTTTCCGGCCAATTCTCACGAGCGTTCTGCCCAAATCGGGATCGATTTGGGCAGAACGCTCGTGAGAATTGGCCGGCGTTGGGCAGCCCTGGTCAGCGCCCAGTTCCGCGTGGAGCAAGGCCCTTTCTCGCTCGGGGCATGTCGCGGCCACCCGGAAAACGAGCCGCGACGATGGGGCGCGGCCGGCAGCCGCGGCGCCGGGGAGATTTCCCCGAGCAGATTGCATGGAGGCGCCGTGGCCGGGCGGCCGCCTCCGCCGTGGCGGGCGGCCGGGGCGCCCCTGGAGGGGGCTGGCCTCTGTGGGGAAACGGACTGGTCTCTCACTCCGCGGCTAGGACGAAGCCGCGAAAGGTGCCGTTGTCGCCGGGACGGTCGGGGGATTCGTGGCGCGGGACTCAGGGTTCCCCATGGGGAGGCCCCCAGGCTCAGGCCCCTGGCAACGGAAGGCTGAGCAAGCAGGCCCGGGCCCGGGCCCGGCTTTCGGGGCTGGCCAGGCCCCAGCTGCCAGCGCCAGGGAGGGGTCCCCCGGAGGCTGAGGAGCGGGAGGCGTCGGCCGCCCCGCGGCACGCCTCCCGGAGCTCCTCCTGGCGGTGCCGGAACGCGACGACACGCGATCCCGGACAGGGCCCCCGGGGGGGGCCGCCCTGCGGCCCTGTGGTGCCCGAAGTGTGTTCGCCGGGCGTTTTCCGTCCAATTCTCACGAGCGCTCGTGAGAATTGGCCGGGGTTGGGCAGCCCTGGTCAGCGCCCAGTTCCGCGTGGAGCAGGGCCCTTTCTCGCTCGGGGCATGTCGCGGCCACCCGGAAAACGAGCTGCGACGATGGGGCGCGGCCGGCAGCCGCGGCGCAGGGGAGTTTTCCCCGAGCAGAGTGGATGGAGGCGCCGTGGCCGGGCGTCCGCCTCCGCCGTGGCGGGCTGCCGGGGCGCCCCTGGAGGGGGCTGGCCTCTGTGGGGAAACGGACTGGTCTCTCACTCCGCGGCTAGGATGAAGCCGCGAAAGGTGCCGTTGTCGCCGGGACGGTCGGGGGACTCGTTGCGCGGGACACAGGGTTCCCCATGGGGAGGCCCCCAGGCTCATGCCCCTGGCAACGGAAGGCTGAGCAAGCAGGCCCGGGCCCGGGCCCGGCTTTCGGGGCTGGCCCGGCCCCAGCTGCCGGCGCCAGGGAGGGGACCCCCGGAGGCTGAGGAGCGGGAGGCGTCGGCCGCCCCGCGGCACGCCTCCCGGAGCTCCTCCTGGCGGTGCCGGAACGCGACGACACGCGATCCCGGACAGGGCCCCGGGGGGGGCCGCCCTGCGGCCCTGTGGTGCCCGAAGTGTGTTCGCCGGGCGTTTTCCGGCCAATTCTCACGAGCGTTCTGCCCAAATCGGGATCGATTTGGGCAGAACGCTCGTGAGAATTGGCCGGCGTTGGGCAGCCCTGGTCAGCGCCCAGTTCCGCGTGGAGCAGGGCCCTTTCTCGCTCAGGGCATGTCGCGGCCACCCGGAAAACGAGCAGCGACGATGGGGCGCGGCCGGCAGCCGCGGCGCCGGGGAGTTTTCCCCGAGCAGAGTGGATGGAGGCGCCGTGGCCGGGCGTCCGCCTCCGCCGTGGCGGGCGGCCGGGGCGCCCCTGGAGGGGGCTGGCCTCTGTGGGGAAACGGACTGGTCTCTCACTCCGCGGCTAGGACGAAGCCGCGAAAGGTGCCGTTGTCGCCGGGACGGTCGGGGGACTCGTGGCGCGGGACTCAGGGTTCCCCATGGGGAGGCCCCCAGGCTCAGGCCCCTGGCAACGGAAGGCTGAGAAAGCAGGCCCGGGCCCGGGCCCGGCTTTCGGGGCTGGCCCGGCCCCCGCTGCCGGCGCCAGGGAGGGGACCCCCGGAGGCTGAGGAGCGGGAGGCGTCGGCCACCCCGCGGCACGCCTCCCGGAGCTCCTCCTGGCGGTGCCGGAACGCGACGACACGCGATCCCGGACAGGGCCCCGGGGGGGGCCGCCCTGCGGCCCTGTGGTGCCCGAAGTGTGTTCGCCGGGCGTTTTCCGGCCAATTCTCACGAGCGTTCTGCCCAAATCGGGATCGATTTGGGCAGAACGCTCGTGAGAATTGGCCGGCGTTTGGTAGCCCTGGTCAGCGCCCAGTTCCGCGTGGAGCAGGGCCCTTTCTCGCTCGGGGCATGTCGCGGCCACCCGGAAAGCGAGCCGCGACGATGGGGCGCGGCCGGCAGCCGTGGCGCCGGGGAGATTTACCCGAGCAGAGTGGATGGAGGCGCCGTGGCCGGGCGTCTGCCTCCGCCGTGGCGGGCGGCCGGGGCGCCCCTGGAGGGGGCTGGCCTCTGTGGGGAAACGGACTGGTCTCTGACTCCGCAGCTAGGACGAAGCCGCGAATGGTGCCGTTGTCGCCGGGACGGTCGGGGGACTCGTGGCACGGGACTCAGGGTTCCCCATGGGGAGGCCCCCAGGCTCAGGCCCCTGGCAACGGAAGGCTGAGCAAGCAGGCCCGGGCCCGGGCCCGGCTTTCGGGGCTGGACCGGCCCCAGCTGCCGGCGCCAGGGAGGGGACCCCCGGAGGATGAGGTGCGGGAGGCGTCGGCCGCCCCGCGGCACGCCTCCCGTAGCTCCTCCTGGCGGTGCTGGAACGCGACGACACGCGATCCCGCACAGGGCCCCGGGGGGGGGCCGCCCTGCGGCCCTGTGGTGCCCGAAGTGTGTTCGCCGGGCGTTTTCCGGCCAATTCTCACGAGCGTTCTGCCCAAATCGGGATCGATTTGGGCAGAACGCTCGTGAGAATTGGCCGGCGTTGGGCAGCCCTGGTCAGCACCCAGTTCCGCGTGGAGCAGGGCCCTTTCTCGCTCGGGGCATGTCGCGGCCACCCGGAAAACGAGCCGCGACGATGGGGCGCGGCCGGCAGCCGCGGCGCCGGGGAGATTTCCCCGAGCAGATTGCATGGAGACGCCGTGGCCGGGCGGCCGCCTCCGCCGTGGCGGGCGGCCGGGGCGCCCCTGGAGGGGGCTGGCCTCTGTGGGGAAACGGACTGGTCTCTCACTCCGCGGCTAGGACGAAGCCGCGAAAGGTGCCGTTGTCGCCGGGACGGTCGGGGGACTCGTGGCGCGGGACTCAGGGTTCCCCATGGGGAGGCCCCCAGGCTCAGGCCCCTGGCAACGGAAGGCTGAGCAAGCAGGCCCGGGGTCGGGCCCGGCTTTCGGGGCTGGCCCGGCCCCAGCTGCCAGCGCCAGGGAGGGGTCCCCCGGAGGCTGAGGAGCGGGAGGCGTCGGCCGCCCCGCGGCACGCCTCCCGGAGCTCCTCCTGGCGGTGCCGGAACGCGACGACACGCGATCCCGGACAGGGCCCCGGGGGGGGCCGCCCTGCGGCCCTGTGGTGCCCGAAGTGTGTTCGCCGGGCGTTTTCCGGCCAATTCTCACGAGCGTTCTGCCCAAATCGGGATCGATTTGGGCAGAACGCTCGTGAGAATTGGCCGGCGTTGGGCAGCCCTGGTCAGCGCCCAGTTCCGCGTGGAGCAGGGCCCTTTCTCGCTTGGGGCATGTCGCGGCCACCCGGAAAATGAGCCGCGACGATGGCGCGCGGCCGGCAGCCGCGGCGCCGGGGAGTTTTCCCCGAGCAGAGTGGATGGAGGCGCCGTGGCCGGGCGTCCGCCTCCGCCGTGGCGGGCGGCCGGGGCGCCCCTGGAGGGGGCTGGCCTCTGTGGGGAAACGGACTGGTCTCTCACTCCGCGGCTAGGACGAAGCCGCGAAAGTGCCGTTGTCGCCGGGACGGTCGGGGGACTCGTGGCGCGGGACTCAGGGTTCCCCATGGGGAGGCCCCCAGGCTCAGGCCCCTGGCAACGGAAGGCTGAGCAAGCAGGCCCGGGGCCGGGCCCGGCTTTCGGGGCTGGCCCGGCCCCACCTGCCAGCGCTAGGGAGGAGACCCCCGGAGGCTGAGGAGCGGGAGGCGTCGGCCGCCCCATGGCACACCTCCCGGAGCTCCTCCTGGCGGTGCCGGAACGCGACGACACGCGATCCCGGACAGGGCCCCGGGGGGGGCCGCCCTGCGGCCCTATGGTGCCCGAAGTGTGTTCGCCGGGCCTTTTCCGGCCAATTCTCACGAGCGTTCTGCCCAACTCGGGATCGATTTGGGCAGAACGCTCGTGAGAATTGGCCGGCGTTGGGCAGCCCTGGTCAGCGCCCAGTTCTGCGTGGAGCAGGGCCCTTTCTCGCTCGGGACATGTCGCGGCCACCCGGAAAACGAGCCGCGACGATGGGGCGCGGCCGGCAGCCGCGGCGCCGGGGAGTTTTCCCCGAGAAGAGTGGATGGAGGCGCCGTGGCCGGGCGTCGGCCTCCGCCGTGGCGGGCGGCCGGGGCGCCCCTGGAGGGGGCTGGCCTCTGTGGGGAAACGGACTGGTCTCTCACTCCGCGGATAGGAAGAAGCCGCGAAAGGTGCCGTTGTGGCCGGGACGGTCGGGGGACTCGTGGCGCGGGACTCAGGTTTCCCCATGGAGAGGCCCCAAGGCTCAGGCCCCTGGCAACGGAAGGCTGAGCAAGCAGGCCCGGGCCCGGGCCCGGCTTTCGGGGCTGGCCCGGCCCCAGCTGCCGGCGCCAGGGAGGGGACCCCCGGAGGCTGAGGAGCGGGAGGCGTCAGCCGCCCTGCGGCACGCCTCCCGGAGCTCCTCCTGGCGGTGCCGGAACGCGACGACACGCGATCCCGGACAGGGCCCCGGGGGGGGCCGCCCTGCGGCCCTGTGGTGCCCGAAGTGTGTTCGCCGGGCGTTTTCCGGCCAATTCTCACGAGCGTTCTGCCCAAATCGGGATCGATTTGGGCAGAACGCTCGTGAGAATTGGCCGGCGTTGGGCAGCCCTGGTCAGCGCCCAGTGCCGCGTGGAGCAGGGCGCTTTCTCGCTCGGGGCACGGCGAGGCCACCCGGAAAACGAGCCGCGACGATGGGGTGCGGCCGGCGGCCCCGGCCCCGGGGAGTTTTCCCCGAGCAGAGTGGATGGAGGCGCCGTGGCCCGGCGTCCGCCTCCGCCGTGGCGGGCGGCCGGGGCGCCCGTGGAGGGGGCTGGCCTCTGTGGGGGAACGGAGTGATCTCTCACTCCACGGCTGGGACCAAGCCACGAAAGGTGCCGTTGTCGCCGGGACGGTCGGGGGGACTAGAGCGCGGGACTCAGGGTTCCCCATGCGGAGGCTCCCAGGCTCAGGCCCCTGGCAACGGAAGGCTGAGCAAGCAGGCCCGGGCCCGGGCCTAGCTTTCGGGGCTGGCCCGGCCCCAGCGGCCGGCGCCAGGGAGGGGACCCCCGGAGGCTGAGGAGCGGGAGGCGTCGGCCTCCCCGGGGCCCGCCTCCCGGAGCTCCTACTGGCGGTGCCGTAACGCGACGACACGCGATCCCGGACAGGGCCCCGGGGGGGCGGCCCTGCGGCCCTGTGGTGCCCGAAGTGTGTTCGCCGGGCGTTTTCCAGCCAATTCTCACGAGCGTTCTGCCCAAATCGGGATCGATTTGGGCAGAACGCTCGTGAGAATTGGCCGGCGTTGGGCCGCCCTGGTCAGCGCCCAGTGCCGCGTGGAGCAGAGCGCTTTCTCGCTCGGGGCATGGCGCGGCCACCCGGAAAACGAGCCGCGACGATGGGGCGCGGCCGGCGTCCCCGGCGCCGGAGAGTTTTCCCCGAGCAGAGTGGATGGAAGCGTCGTGGCCGGGCGTCCGCCTCCGCCGTGGCGGGCTGCCGGGGCGCCCCTGGAGGGGGCTGGTCTCTGTGGGGAAACGGACTGGTCTCTCACTCCGCGGCTAGGACGAAGCCGCGAAAGGTTCCGTTGTCGCCGGGACGGTCGGGGGACTCGTGGCGCGGGACTCAGGGTTCCCCATGGGGAGGCCCCCAGGCTCATGCCCCTGGCAACGGAAGGCTGAGCAAGCAAGCCCGGGCCCGGGCCCGGCTTTCGGGGCTGGCCAGGCCCCAGCTGCCGGCGCCAGGGAGGGGACCCCCGGAGGCTGAGGAGCGGGAGGCGTCGGCCGCCCCGCGGCACGCCTCCCGGAGCTCCTCCTGGCGGTGCCGGAACGCGACGACACGCGATCCCGGACAGGGCCCCAGGGGGGGCCGCCCTGCGGCCCTGTGGTGCCCGAAGTGTGTTCGCCGGGCGTTTTCCGGCCAATTCTCACGAGCGTTCTGCCCAAATCGGGATCGATTTGGGCAGAACGCTCGTGAGAATTGGCCGGCGTTGGGCAGCCCTGGTCAGCGGCCAGTTCCGCGTGGAGCAGGGCCCTTTCTCGCTCGGGGCATGTCGCGGCCACCCGGAAAACGAGCCGCGACGATGGGGCGCGGCCGGCAGCCGCGGCGCAGGGGAGTTTTCCCCGAGCAGAGTGGATGGAGGCACCGTGGCCGGGCGTCCGCCTCCGCCGTGGCGGGCGGCCGGGGCGCCCGTGGAGGGGGCTGGCCTCTGTGGGGGAACGGAGTGATCTTTCACTCCACGGCTGGGACGAAGCCGCGAAAGGTGCCATTGTCGCCGGGACGGTCGGGGGGACTCGTGGCGCGGGACTCAGGGTTCCCCACGCGGAGGCCCCCAGGCTCAGGCCCCTGGCAACGGAAGGCTGAGCAAGCAGGACCGGGCACGGGCCCGGCTTTCGGGGCTGGCCCGGCCCCAGCGGTCGGCGCCAGGGAGGGGACACCCGGAGGCTGTGGAGCGGGAGGCGTCGGCCTCCCCGGGGCCCGCCTCCCGGAGCTCCTCCTGGCGGTGCCGGAACGCGACGACACGCGATCCCGCACAAAGCCTCGGAGGGGCGGCCCTGCGGCCCTGTGGTGCCCGAAGTGTGTTCGCCGGGCGTTTTCCGGCCAATTCTCACGAGCGTTCTGCCCAAATCGGGATCGATTTGGGCAGAACGCTCGTGAGAATTGGCCGGCGTTGGGCAGCCCTGGTCAGCGCCCAGTTCCGCGTGGAGCAGGGCCCTTTCTCGCTCAGGGCATGTCGCGGCCACCCGGAAAACGAGCAGCGACGATGGGGCGCGGCCGGCAGCCGCGGCGCCGGGGAGTTTTCCCCGAGCAGAGTGGATGGAGGTGCCGTGGCCGGGCGTCCGCCTCCGCCGTGGCGGGCGGCCGGGGCGCCCCTGGAGGGGGCTGGCCTCTGTGGGGAAACGGACTGGTCTCTCACTCCGCGGCTAGGACGAAGCCGCGAAAGGTGCCGTTGTCGCCGGGACGGTCGGGGGACTCGTGGCGCGGGACTCAGGGTTCCCCATGGGGAGGCCCCCAGGCTCAGGCCCCTGGCAACGGAAGGCTGAGAAAGCAGGCCCGGGCCCGGGCCCGGCTTTCGGGGCTGGCCCGGCCCCCGCTGCCGGCGCCAGGGAGGGGACCCCCGGAGGCTGAGGAGCGGGAGGCGTCGGCCGCCCCGCGGCACGCCTCCCGGAGCTCCTCCTGGCGGTGCCGGAACGCGACGACACGCGATCCCGGACAGGGCCCCGGGGGGGGCCGCCCTGCGGCCCTGTGGTGCCCGAAGTGTGTTCGCCGGGCGTTTTCCGGCCAATTCTCACGAGCGTTCTGCCCAAATCGGGATCGATTTGGGCAGAACGCTCGTGAGAATTGGCCGGCGTTGGGTAGCCCTGGTCAGCGCCCAGTGCCGCGTGGAGCAGGGCCCTTTCTCGCTCTGGGCATGTCGCGGCCACCCGGAAAGCGAGCCGCGACGATGGGGCGCGGCCGGCAGCCGTGGCGCCGGGGAGATTTACCCGAGCAGAGTGGATGGAGGCGCCGTGGCCGGGCGTCTGCCTCCGCCGTGGCGGGCGGCCGGGGCGCCCCTGGAGGGGGCTGGCCTCTGTGGGGAAACGGACTGGTCTCTCACTCCGCAGCTAGGACGAAGCCGCGAATGGTGCCGTTGTCGCCGGGACGGTCGGGGGACTCGTGGCGTGGGACTCAGGGTTCCCCATGGGGAGGCCCCCAGGCTCAGGCCCCTGGCAACGGAAGGCTGAGCAAGCAGGCCCGGGGTCGGGCCCGGCTTTCGGGGCTGGCCCGGCCCCAGCTGCCAGCGCCAGGGAGGGGTCCCCCGGAGGCTGAGGAGCGGGAGGCGTCGGCCGCCCCGCGGCACGCCTCCCGGAGCTCCTCCTGGCGGTGCCGGAACGCGACGACACGCGATCCCGGACAGGGCCCCGGGGGGGGCCGCCCTGCGGCCCTGTGGTGCCCGAAGTGTGTTCGCCGGGCGTTTTCCGGCCAATTCTCACGAGCGTCTGGGCAGAACGCTCGTGAGAATTGGCCGGCGTTGGGCAGCCCTGGTCAGCGCCCAGTTCCGCGTGGAGCAGGGCCCTTTCTCGCTCGGGGCATGTCGCGGCCACCCGGAAAGCGAGCCGCGACGATGGGGCGCGGCCGGCAGCCGCGGCGCCGGGGAGATTTCCCCGAGCAGAGTGGATGGAGGCGCCGTGGCCGGGCGTCCGCCTCCGCCGTGGCGGGCGGCCGGGGCGCCCCTGGAGGGGGCTGGCCTCTGTGGGGAAACGGACTGGTCTCTCACTCCGCGACTAGGACGAAGCCGCGAAAGGTGCCGTTGTCGCCGGGACGGTCGGGGGACTCGTGGCGCGGGACTCAGGGTTCCCCATGGGGAGGCCCCCAGGCTCAGGCCCCTGGCAACGGAAGGCTGAGCAAGCAGGCCCGGGCCCGGGCCCGGCTTTCGGGGCTGGCCCGGCCCCAGCTGCCGGCGCCAGGGAGGGGTCCCCCGGAGGCTGAGGAGCGGGAGGCGTCGGCCGCCCCGCGGCACGCCTCCCGGAGCTCCTCCTGGCGGTGCCGGAACGCGACGACACGCGATCCCGGACAGGGCCCCGGGGGGGGGCCGCCCTGCGGCCCTGTGGTGCCCGAAGTGTGTTCGCCGGGCGTTTTCCGGCCAATTCTCACGAGCGTTCTGCCCAAATCGGGATCGATTTGGGCAGAACGCTCGTGAGAATTGGCCGGCGTTGGGCAGCCCTGGTCAGCGCCCAGTTCCGCGTGGAGCAGGGCCCTTTCTCGCTTGGGGCATGTCGCGGCCACCCGGAAAATGAGCCGCGACGATGGCGCGTGGCCGGCAGCCGCGGCGCCGGGGAGTTTTCCCCGAGCAGAGTGGATGGAGGCGCCGTGGCCGGGCGTCCGCCTCCGCCGTGGCGGGCGGCCGGGGCGCCCCTGGAGGGGGCTGGCCTCTGTGGGGAAACGGACTGGTCTCTCACTCCGCGGCTAGGACGAAGCCGCGAAAGGTGCCGTTGTCGCCGGGACCGTCGGGGGACTCGTGGCGCGGGACTCAGGGTTCCCTATGGGGAGGCCCCCAGGCTCAGGCCCCTGGCAACGGAAGGCTGAGCAAGCAGGCCCGGGGCCGGGCCCGGCTTTCGGGGCTGGCCCGGCCCCACCTGCCAGCGCTAGGGAGGGGACCCCCGGAGGCTGAGGAGCGGGAGGCGTCGGCCGCCCCATGGCACACCTCCCGGAGCTCCTCCTGGCGGTGCCGGAACGCGACGACACGCGATCCCGGACAGGGCCCCGGGGGGGGCCGCCCTGCGGCCCTATGGTGCCCGAAGTGTGTTCGCCGGGCCTTTTCCGGCCAATTCTCACGAGCGTTCTGCCCAAATCGGGATCGATTTGGGCAGAACGCTCGTGAGAATTGGCCGGCGTTGGGCAGCCCTGGTCAGCGCCCAGTTCCGCGTGGAGCAGGGCCCTTTCTCTCTCGGGACATGTCGCGGCCACCCGGAAAACGAGCCGCGACGATGGGGCGCGGTCGGCAGCCGCGGCGCCGGGGAGTTTTCCCCGAGCAGAGTGGATGGAGGCGCCGTGGCCGGGCGTCGGCCTCCGCCGTGGCGGGCGGCCGGGGCGCCCCTGGAGGGGGCTGGCCTCTGTGGGGAAACGGACTGGTCTCCCACTCCGCGGATAGGAAGAAGCCGCGAAAGGTGCCGTTGTCGCCGGGACGGTCGGGGGACTCGTGGCGCGGGACTCAGGTTTCCCCATGGAGAGGCCCCAAGGCTCAGGCCCCTGGCAACGGAAGGCTGAGCAAGCAGGCCCGGGCCCGGGCCCGGCTTTCGGGGCTGGCCCGGCCCCAGCTGCCGGCGCCAGGGAGGGGACCCCCGGAGGCTGAGGAGCGGGAGGCGTTAGCCGCCCTGCGGCACGCCTCCCGGAGCTCCTCCTGGCGGTGCCGGAACGCGACGACACGCGATCCCGGACAGGGCCCCGGGGGGGGCCGCCCTGCGGCCCTGTGGTGCCCGAAGTGTGTTCGCCGGGCGTTTTCCGGCCAATTCTCACGAGCGCTCGTGAGAATTGGCCGGGGTTGGGCAGCCCTGGTCAGCGCCCAGTTCCGCGTGGAGCAGGGCCCTTTCTCGCTCGGGGCATGTCGCGGCCACCCGGAAAACGAGCTGCGACGATGGGGCGCGGCCGGCAGCCGCGGCGCAGGGGAGTTTTCCCCAAGCAGAGTGGATGGAGGCGCCGTGGCCGGGCGTCCGCCTCCGCCGTGGCGGGCTGCCGGGGCGCCCCTGGAGGGGGCTGGCCTCTGTGGGGAAACGGACTGGTCTCTCACTCCGCGGCTAGGACGAAGCCGCGAAAGGTGCCGTTGTCGCCGGGACGGTCGGGGGACTCGTGGCGCGGGACTCAGGGTTCCCCATGGGGAGGCCCCCAGGCTCAGGCCCCTGGCAACGGAAGGCTGATCAAGCAGGCCCGGGCCCAGGCTCGGCTTTCGGGGCTGGCCCGGCCCCAGCTTCCGGCGCCAGGGAGGGGACCCCCGGAGGCTGAGGAGCGGGAGGCGTCGGCCGCCCCGCGGCACGCCTCCCGGAGCTCCTCCTGGCGGTGCCGGAACGCGACGACACGCGATCCCGGACAGGGCCCCGGGGGGGGCTGCCCTGCGGCCCTGTGGGGCCCGAAGTGTGTTCGCCGGGCCTTTTCCAGCCAATTCTCACGAGCGTTCTGCCCAAATCGGGATCGATTTGGGCAGAACGCTCGTGAGAATTGGCCGGCGTTGGGCAGCCCTGGTCAGCGCCCAGTTCCGCGTGAAGCAGGGCCCTTTCTCGCTCGGGGCATGTCGCGGCCACTCGGAAAACGAGCCGCGACGATGGGGCGCGGCCGGCAGCCGCGGCGCCGGGGAGTTTTCCCCGAGCAGAGTGGATGGAGGCGCCGTGGCCGGGCGTCCGCCTCCGCCGTGGCGGGCGGCCGGGGCGCCCCTGGAGGGGGCTGGCCTCTGTGGGGAAACGGAATGGTCTCTCACTCCGCGGCTAGGACGAAGCCGCGAAAGGTGCCGTTGTCGCCGGGACGGTCGGGGGACTCGTGGCGCGGGACTCAGGGTTCCCCATGGGGAGGCCCCCAGGCTCAGGCCCCTGGCAACGGAAGGCTGAGCAAGCAGGCCCGGGCCCGGGAGGGGCTTTCGGGGCTGGCCCGGCCCCAGCTGCCGGCGCCAGGGAGGGGACCCCCGGAGGCTGAGGAGCGGGAGGCTTCGGCCGCCCCGCGGCATGCCTCCCGGAGCTCCTCCTGGCGGTGCTTTATCGCGACGACACGCGATCGCGGACAGGGCCCCGGGGGGGGCCGCCCTGCGGCCCTGTGGTGCCCGAAGTGTGTTCGCCGGGCGTTTTCCGGGAAATTCTCACGAGCGTTCTGCCCAAATCGGGATCGATTTGGGCAGAACGCTCGTGAGAATTGGCCGGCGTTGGGCAGCCCTGGTCAGCACCCAGTTCCGCGTGAAGCAGGGCCCTTTCTCGCTCGGGGCATGTCGCGGCCACCTGGAAAATGAGCCGCGACGATGGGGCGCGGCCGGCAGCCGCGGCGCCGGGGAGATTTCCCCGAGCAGATTGCATGGAGGCGCCGTGGCCGGGCGTCCGCCTCCGCCGTGGCGGGCGGCCGGGGCGCCCCTGGAGGGGGCTGGCCTCTGTGGGGAAACGGACTGGTCTCTCACTCCGCGGCTAGGACGAAGCCGCGAAAGGTGCCGTTGTCGCCGGGACGGTCGGGGGACTCGTGGCGCGGGACTCAGGGTTCCCCATGGGGAGGCCCCAAGGCTCAGGCCCCTGGCAACGGAAGGCTAAGCAAGCAGGCCCGGGCCCGGGCCCGGCTTTCGGGGCTGGCCCGGCCCCAGCTGCCGGCGCCAGGGAGGGGACCCCCGGAGGCTGAGGAGCGGGAGGCGTCGGCCACCCCGCGGAACGCCTCCCGGAGCTCCTCCTGGCGGTGCCGGAACGCGACGACACGCGATCCCTGACAGGGCCCCGGGGGGGGCCGCCCTGCGGCCCTGTGGTGACCGAAGTGTGTTCGCCGGGCCTTTTCCGGCCAATTCTCACGAGCGTTCTGCCCAAATCGATCCCGATTTGGGCAGAACGCTCGTGTGAATTGGCCGGCGTTGGCTAGCCCTGCTCAGCGCCCAGTTCCGCGTGGAGCAGGGCCCTTTCTCGCTCGGAGCATGTCGCGGCCACCCGGAAAACGAGCCGCGACGATGGGGCGCGGCCGGCAGCCGCGGCGCCGGGGAGTTCTCCCCGAGCAGAGTGGATGGAGGCGCTGTGGCCGGGCGCCCGCCTCCGCCGTGGCAGGCGGCCGGGGCGCCCGTGGAGGGGGCTGGCCTCTGTGGGGGAACGGAGTGATCTCTCACTCCACGGCTGGGACCAAGCCACGAAAGGTGCCGTTGTCGCCGGGACGGTCGGGGGGACTAGAGCGCGGGACTCAGGGTTCCCCATGCGGAGGCTCCCAGGCTCAGGCCCCTGGCAACGGAAGGCTGAGCAAGCAGGCCCGGGCCCGGGCCTAGCTTTCGGGGCTGGCCCGGCCCCAGCGGCCGGCGCCAGGGAGGGGACCCCCGGAGGCTGAGGAGCGGGAGGCGTCGGCCTCCCCGGGGCCCGCCTCCCGGAGCTCCTACTGGCGGTGCCGGAACGCGACGACACGCGATCCCGGACAGGGCCCCGGGGGGGCGGCCCTGCGGCCCTGTGGTGCCCGAAGTGTGTTCGCCGGGCGTTTTCCGGCCAATTCTCACGAGCGTTCTGCCCAAATCGGGATCGATTTGGGCAGAACGCTCGTGAGAATTGGCCGGCGTTGGGCCGCCCTGGTCAGCGCCCAGTGCCGCGTGGAGCAGAGCGCTTTCTCGCTCGGGGCATGGCGCGGCCACCCGGAAAACGAGCCGCGACGATGGGGCGCGGCCGGCGTCCCCGGCGCCGGGGAGTTTTCCCCGAGCAGAGTGGATGGAGGCGTCGTGGCCGGGCGTCCGCCTCCGCCGTGGCGGGCTGCCGGGGCGCCCCTGGAGGGGGCTGGTCTCTGTGGGGAAACGGACTGGTCTCTCACTCCGCGGCTAGGACGAAGCCGCGAAAGGTGCCGTTGTCGCCGGGACGGTCGGGGGACTCGTGGCGCGGGACTCAGGGTTCCCCATGGGGAGGCCCCCAGGCTCATGCCCCTGGCAACGGAAGGCTGAGCAAGCAAGCCCGGGCCCGGGCCCGGCTTTCGGGGCTGGCCAGGCCCCAGCTGCCGGCGCCAGGGAGGGGACCCCCGGAGGCTGAGGAGCGGGAGGCGTCGGCCGCCCCGCGGCACGCCTCCCGGAGCTCCTCCTGGCGGTGCCGGAACGCGACGACACGCGATCCCGGACAGGGCCCCGGGGGGGGCCGCCCTGCGGCCCTGTGGTGCCCGAAGTGTGTTCGCCGGGCGTTTTCCGGCCAATTCTCACGAGCGTTCTGCCCAAATCGGGATCGATTTGGGCAGAACGCTCGTGAGAATTGGCCGGCGTTGGGCAGCCCTGGTCAGCGCCCAGTTCCGCGTGGAGCAGGGCCCTTTCTCGCTCGGGGCATGTCGCGGCCACCCGGAAAACGAGCCGCGACGATGGGGCGCGGCCAGCAGCCGCGGCGCAGGGGAGTTTTCCCCGAGCAGAGTGGATGGAGGCGCCGTGGCCGGGCGTCCGCCTCCGCCGTGGCGGGCGGCCGGGGCGCCCGTGGAGGGGGCTGGCCTCTGTGGGGGAACGGAGTGATCTTTCACTCCACGGCTGGGACGAAGCCGCGAAAGGTGCCATTGTCGCCGGGACGGTCGGGGGGACTCGTGGCGCGGGACTCAGGGTTCCCCACGCGGAGGCCCCCAGGCTCAGGCCCCTGGCACCGGAAGGCTGAGCAAGCAGGCCCGGGCCCGGGCCTAGCTTTCGGGGCTGGCCTGGCACCAGCGGCCGGCGCCAGGAAGGGGACCCCCGGAGGCTGAGGAGCGGGAGGCGTCGGCCTCCCCGGGGCCCGCCTCCCGGAGCTCCTCCTGGCGGTGCCGGAACGCGACGACACGCGATCCCGGACAGGGCCCCGGGGGGGCGGCCCCGCGGCCCTGTGGTGCCCGAAGTGTGTTCGCCGGGCGTTTTCCGGCCAATTCTCACGAGCGTTCTGCCCAAATCAGCATCGATTTGGGCAGAACGCTCGTGAGAATTGGCCGGCGTTGGGCAGCCCTGGTCAGCGCCCAGTTCCGCGTGGAGCAGGGCCCTTTCTCGCTCGGGGCATGTCGCGGCCACCCGGAAAACGATCCGCGACGATGGGGCTTGGTCGGCGGCCCCGGCGCCGGGGAGTTTCCCCGAGCAGAGTGGATGGAGGCGCCGTGGCCGGGCGTCCGCCTCCGCCGTGGCGGGCGGCCGGGGCGCCCGTGGAGGGGGCTGGCCTCTGTGGGGGAACGGAGTCATCTCTCACTCCACGGCTGGGACGAAGCCGCGAAAGGTGCCGTTGTCGCCGGGACGGTCGGGGGACTCGTGTCGCGGGACTCAGGGTTCCCCATGGGGAGGCCCCCAGGTTCAGGCCCCTGGCAACGGAAGGCGCAGGGCCCTTTCACGCTCGGGGCATGTCGCGGCCACCCGGAAAACGAGCCGCGACGATGGGGCGCGGCCGGCAGCCGCGGCGCCGGGGAGTTTTCCCCGAGCAGAGTGGATGGAGGCGCCGTGGCCGGGCGTCCGCCTCCGCCGTGGCGGGCGGCCGGGGCGCCCCTGGAGGGGGCTGGCCTCTGTGGGGAAACGGACTGGTCTCTCACTCCGCGACTAGGACGAAGCCGCGAAAGGTGCCGTTGTCGCCGGGACGGTCGGGGGACTCGTGGCGCGGGACTCAGGTTTCCCCATGGGGAGGCCCCCAGGCTCAGGCCCCTGGCAACGGAAGGCTGAGCAAGCAGGCCCGGGCCCGGGCCCGGGTTTCGGGGCTGGCCCGGCCCCAGCTGCCGGCGCCAGGGAGGGGACCCCCGGAGGCTGAGGAGCGGGAGGCGTCGGCCGCCCCGCCGCACGCCTCCCGGAGTTCCTCCTGGCGGTGCCGGAACGCGACGACACGCGTCCCGGACAGCGCCCCGGGGGGGGGCCGCCCTGCGGCCCTGTGGTGCCCGAAGTGTGTTCGCCGGGCGTTTTCCGGCCAATTCTCACGAGCGTTCTGCCCGTGAGAATTGGCCGGCGTTGGGCAGCCCTGGTCAGCGCCCAGTTCCGCGTGGAGCAGGGCCCTTTCTCGCTCGGGGCATGTCGCGGCCACCCGGAAAACGAGCTGCGACGATGGGGCGCGGCCGGCAGCCGCGGCGCTGGGGAGTTTTCCCCGAGCAGAGTGGATGGAGGCGCCGTGGCCGGGCGTCCGCCTCCGCCGTGGCGGGCGGCCGGGGCGCCCCTGGAGGGGGCTGGCCTCTGTGGGGAAACGGACTGGTCTCTCACTCCGCGGCTAGGACGAAGCCGCGAAAGGTGCCGTTGTCGCCGGGACGGTCGGGGGACTCGTGGCGCGGGACTCAGGGTTCCCCATGGGGAGGCCCCCAGGCTCAGGCCCCTGGCAACGGAAGGCTGAGCAAGCAGGCCCGGGCCCGGGCCCGGCTTTCGGGGCTGGCCCGGCCCCAACTGCCGGCGCCAGGGAGGGGACCCCCGGAGGCTGAGGAGCGGGAGGCGTCGGCCGCCCCGCGGCACGCCTCCCGGAGCTCCTCCTGGCGGTGCCGGAACGCGACGACACGCGATCCCGGACAGGGCCCCGGGAGGGCGGCCCTGCGGCCCTGTGGTGCCCGAAGTGTGTTCGCCGGGCGTTTTCCGGCCAATTCTCACGAGCGTTCTGCCCAAATCGGGATCGATTTGGGCAGAACGCTCGTGAGAATTGGCCGGCGTTGGGCAGCCCTGGTCAGCGCCCAGTTCCGCGTGGAGCAGGGCCCTTTCTCGCTCGGGGCATGTCGCAGCCACCCGGAAAACGAGCCGCGACGATGGGGCGCGGCCGGCAGCCGCGGCGCCGGGGAGTTTTCCCCGAGCAGAGTGGATGGAGGCGCCGTGGACGGGCGCCCGCCTCCGCCGTGGCAGGCGGCCGGGGCGCCCCTGGAGGGGGCTGGCCTCTGTGGGGAAACGGCCTGGTCTCTCACTCCGCGGCTAGGACGAAGCCGCGAAAGGTGCCGTTGTCGCCGGGACGGTCGGGGGACTCGTGGCGCGGGACTCAGGGTTCCCCATGGGGAGGCCCCCAGGCTCAGGACCCTGGCAACGTAAGGCTGAGAAAGCAGGCCCGGGCCCGGGCCCGGGTTTCGGGGCTGGCCCGGCCCTCGCTGCCGGCGCCAGGGAGGGGACCCCCGGAGGCTGAGGAGCGGGAGGCGTCGGCCGCCCCGCGGCACGCCTCCCGGAGCTCCTCCTGGCGGTGCCGGAACGCGACGACACGCGATCCCGGACAGGGCCCCGGGGGGGGCCGCCCTGCGGCCCTGTGGTGCCCGAAGTGTGTTCGCCGGGCGTTTTCCGGCCAATTCTCACGAGCGTTCTGCCCAAATCGGGATCGATTTGGGCAGAACGCTCGTGAGAATTGGCCGGCGTTGGGTAGCCCTGGTCAGCGCCCAGTTCCGCGTGGAGCAGGGCCCTTTCTCGCTCGGGGCATGTCGCGGCCACCTGGAAAGCGAGCCGCGACGATGGGGCGCGGCCGGCAGCCGTGGCGCCGGGGAGATTTCCCCGAGCAGAGTGGATGGAGGCGCCGTGGCCGGGCGTCCGCCTCCGCCGTGGCGGGCGGCCGGGGCGCCCCTGGAGGGGGCTGGCCTCTGTGGGGAAACGGACTGGTCTCTCACTCCGCGGCTAGGACGAAGCCGCGAATGGTGCCGTTGTCGCCGGGACGGTCGGGGGACTCGTGGCACGGGACTCAGGGTTCCCCATGGGGAGGCCCCCAGGCTCAGGCCCCTGGCAACGGAAGGCTGAGCAAGCAGGCCCGGGCCCGGGCCCGGCTTTCGGGGCTGGCCCGGCCCCAGCTGCCGGCGCCAGGTAGGGGACCCCCGGAGGCTGAGGAGCGGGAGGCGTCGGCCGCCCCGCGGCACGCCTCCCGGAGTTCCTCCTGGCGGTGCTGGAACGCGACGACACGCGATCCCGCACAGGGCCCTGGGGGGGGCCGCCCTGCGGCCCTGTGGTGCCCGAAGTGTGTTCGCCGGGTGTTTTCCGGCCAATTCTCACGAGCGTTCTGCCCAAATCGGGATCGATTTGGGCAGAACGCTCGTGAGAATTGCCCGGCGTTGGGCAGCCCTGGTCAGCACCCAGTTCCGCGTGGAGCAGGGCCCTTTCTCGCTCGGGGCATGTCGCGGCCACCTGGAAAACGAGACGCGACGAAGGGGCGCGGCCGGCAGCCGCGGCGCCGGGGAGATTTCCCCGAGCAGATTGCATGGAGGCGCCGTGGCCGGGCGTCCGCCTCCGCCGTGGCGGGCGGCCGGGGCGCCCCTGGAGGGGGCTGGCCTCTGTGGGGAAACGGAGTGGTCTCTCACTCCGCGGCTAGGACGAAGCCGCGAAAGGTGCCGTTGTCGCCGGGACGGTCGGGGGACTCGTGGCGCGGGACTCAGGGTTCCCCATGGGGAGGCCCCAAGGCTCAGGCCCCTGGCAACGGAAGGCTAAGCAAGCAGGCCCGGGCCCAGGCCCGGCTTTCGGGGCTGGCCCGGCCCCAGCTGCCGGCGCCAGGGAGGGGACCCCCGGAGGCTGAGGAGCGGGAGGCGTCGGCCACCCCGCGGCACGCCTCCCGGAGCTCCTCCTGGCGGTGCCGGAACGCGACGACACGCGATCCCTGACAGGGCCCCGGGGGGGGCCGCCCTGTGGCCCTGTGGTGCCCGAAGTGTGTTCGCCGGGCCTTTTCCGGCCAATTCTCACGAGCGTTCTGCCCAAATCGATCCCGATTTGGCCAGAACGCTCGTGTGAATTGGCCGGCGTTGGCTAGCCCTGGTCAGCGCCCAGTTCCGCGTGGAGCAGGGCCCTTTCTCGCTCGGAGCATGTCGCGGCCACCCGGAAAACGAGCCGCGACGATGGGGCGCGGCCGGCAGCCGCGGCGCCGGGGAGTTCTCCCCGAGCAGAGTGGATGGAGGCGCCGTGGCCGGGCGCCCGCCTCCGCCGTGGCAGGCGGCCGGGGCGCCCCTGGAGGGGGCTGGCCTCTGTGGGGAAACGGACTGGTCTCTCACTCCGCGGCTAGGACGAAGCCGCGAAAGGTGCCGTTGTCGCCGGGACGGTCGGGGGACTCGTGGCGCGGGACTCAGGGTTCAGCATGGGGAGGCCCCCAGGCTCAGGCCCCTGGCAACGGAAGGCTGAGCAAGCAGGCCCGGGTTCGGGCCCGGCTTTCGGGGCTGGCCCGGCCCCAGCTGCCAGCGCCAGGGAGGGGTCCCCCGGAGGCTGAGGAGCGGGAGGCGTCGGCCGCCCCGCGGCACGCCTCCCGGAGCTCCTCCTGGCGGTGCCGGAACGCGACGACACGCGATCCCGGACAGGGCCCCGGAGGGGGCCGCCCTGCGGCCCTGTGGTGCCCGAAGTGTGTTCGCCGGGCGTTTTCCGGCCAATTCTCACGAGCGTTCTGCCCAAATCGGGATCGATTTGGGCAGAACGCTCGTGAGAATTGGCCGGCGTTGGGCAGCCCTGGTCAGCGCCCAGTTCCGCGTGGAGCAGGGCCCTTTCTCGCTCGGGGCATGTCGCGGCCACCCGGAAAGCGAGCCGCGACGATGGGGCGCGGCCGGCAGCCGCGGCGCCGGGGAGATTTCCCCGAGCAGAGTGGATGGAGGCGCCGTGGCCGGGCGTCCGCCTCCGCCGTGTCGGGCGGCCGGGGCGCCCCTGGAGGGGGCTGGCCTCTGTGGGGAAACGGACTGGTCTCTCACTCCGCGACTAGGACGAAGCCGCGAAAGGTGCCGTTGTCGCCGGGACGGTCGGGGGACTCGTGGCGCGGGACTCAGGGTTCCCCATGGAGAGGCCCCCAGGCTCAGGCCCCTGGCAACGGAAGGCTGAGCAAGCAGGCCCGGGCCCAGGCCCGGCTTTCAGGGCCGGCCCGGCCCCAGCTGCCGGCGCCAGGGAGGGGACCCCCGGAGGCTGAGGAGCGGGAGGCTTCGGCCTCCCCGCGGCACGCCTCCCGGAGCTCCTCCTGGCGGTGCCGGAACGTGACGACACGCGATCCCGGACAGGGCCCCGGGGGGGGGGGGCGGCCCTGCGGCCCTGTGGTGCCCGAAGTGTGTTCGCCGGGCGTTTTCCAGCCAATTCTCACGAGCGTTCTGCCCAAATCGGGATCGATTTGGGCAGAACGCTCGTGAGAATTGGCCGGCGTTGGGCAGCCCTGGTCAGCGCCCAGTTCCGCGTGGAGCAGGGCCCTTTCTCGCTCGGGGCATGTCGCGGCCACCCGGAAAAAGAGCCGCGACGCCGGGGAGATTTCCCCGAGCAGTGTGGATGGAGGCGCCGTGGCCGGGCATCCGCCTCCGCCGTGGCGGGCAGCCGGGGCGCCCCTGGAGGGGGCTGGCCTCTGTGGGGAAACGGTCTGGTCTCTCACTCCGCGGCTAGGACGAAGCCGCGAAAGGTGCCGTTGTGGCCGGGACGGTCGGGGGACTCGTGGCGCGGGACTCAGGGTTCCCCATGAGGAGGCCCCCAGGCTCAGGCCCCTGGCAACGGAAGGCTGAGCAAGCAGGCCCGGGCCCGGTCCCGGCTTTCGGGGCTGGCCCGGCCCCAGCTGCCGGCGCCAGGGAGGGGACCCCCGGAGGCTGAGGAGCGGGAGGCGTCGGCCTCCCCGCGGCACGCCTCCCGGTGCTCCTCCTGGCGGTGCCGGAACGCGACGACACGCGATCCCGGACAGGGCCCCGGGGGGGGGCCGCCCTGCGGCCCTGTGTTGCCCAAAGTGTGTTCGCCGGGCGTTTTCCGGCCAATTCTCACGAGCGTTCTGCCAAATCGGGATCGATTTGGGCAGAACGCTCGTGAGAATTGGCCGGCGTTGGGCAGCCCTGGTCAGCGCCCAGTTCCGCGTGGAGCAGGGCCCTTTCTCGCTCGGGGCATGTCGCGGCCACCCGGAAAACGAGCCACGACGATGGAACCAGATGGGCCTTCATATTTATACTGACCTATATACTTACTGGAGTCCATTATGGAAAGATTTCCATCTGGGTGTGAGGCTGAGTCCTGTGGTATTGCTCAGGCATCCCCAAATCCTAGGGCTTTGGAGCCCACCCTTAGGGGACGGAGACATGAGAACCCAAGCTAGGGATAGAGTTAGGGCCGAAGGACATTGCAGGCCCAAACAGCTGACAGTGTGTGTGGTTCCTAGAGGCTGGAATTAAGGATGAGTGTTCTGTTTCTGGTCAGGCACAGGGTTTGTGACCTAGAGGCCACTGAAATTGGGGGTTTGCTGGTATAGGCTCAGATGGGCAGGCATTTTAATCCTGCTTTGAATACTTTCTAGAGGTCTACATGGCACGCTTTCCTCCTGTCTGTTAGGATGAGTCCTGTGGTATGGCTAAGGTGACCCCAGTCCGTGGGGTAGGGAGCCAGACCCCTAGGAATTGAATGCTCAGAACACAAACTAAGCTTCAGTTAGGGGTTAGGAGCATGGCAGGCCCAATCTGATGGTGGTGTGGCAAGCTATCCAGAGGGCTGAGTACAGAGGGATGGATAGAGTAAGTGTCAGGTTCAGGTTTGTGTCCAGCTGCTGACTCTGGGTGAACTCAGTGGTGCGTGGCAGATTTCTCCTGCTCAGAATCCTTTGCAGAGTCCCAAATGGTATGGTTTCCTTCTGGGTGGCAGGCAGAGATCTCAAATCTTGCTCAGGGGTCCCCATCCGTGGGACTTGGGTGCCAGTCCTCTGGGGACAGAGCATGAAACCCCAACCTAGGGTTGGGGCTAGGTCCCAGCAACATGACAGGCCTGATTTGCTGGTGCTGTGCAGAGCTCTCACGGGGACTGAGTAGAGAACATGGGTCAGTCTGAGTCAGGCTCCGGGTTGGTGGCCATGGGGGGAAAGGCAGATTTCTCCTGCTCTCAGTCCTTGGCAGAGTTCCAATTCTACTGTTTCCTTCTGGGTTGAAGACAGAGTCCTCTGGCATTTCTCAGGGGTCCCACATATGTGGGGCTTTGGTACCTGTATTCTTGGGACACAAGACAGAAAATGTACCTAAGTTTTGGTTAGGGCTGAGGGTCATGTCAGTCTCAATAGGCCACCCTGAGAGGAGTGACCTGGGGAGCAGAGTTGAGGACGTGGGTCAGTGTGAGTGTTAAGATCCAGGTGTGAACGGGGGGTGCTGAAAGTGGGATAGCCTCAGGGGGCCAAGAAATATTCTGGTATAGTTCAGGTGTAACCCATCAGCGGAGCTTTGGTGTCAATCATCAGAGGACAGAAGACTGAAAACACAACCTAGGGCTTGGAAAAGAGCACAGGGGCATGGCTGGCCTGATCTGCTGGTGCCGAGGCTAGATGTCTGGGGTACTGAGTTGGGGGCCATGGTCAGGTGGTGCATTACGATCTGGGTTTGTGCCTGGGGGGTGGCCGAAGGTGGAGGTGGCTTCAGGGAGCATGAAGATTTCTCCCATTCCGATGGTTCTGTGCAGCTCCAAACAGAACGGTTTCCTCCCGGGTGGCAGACAGAGCACTGGGTTGTGGCACAGGGGTCCAAATATGGAGGAATTGGGGGACCAGCCTCTGGGGATGAAGACTGAAAATGCAACCTAGGCTTAAGGTTAGGGTCAGGGGCATGGCAGGCCCAATTTGCTGGCACTGAGAAGGGATCCCAGGGGGATGAATTGAGGGCAGAGTTCCGGTGGCATGAGAGGGTCCAGGTTTGTGGTCAGGGGACCGCTGAAGGAGGGGGTTGTGCTCAGGGAGGCATGCAGTTTCTCCCACTCTGAGTGTTCTACTCAGTTTCAAATGGCACGGTTTCCTCCTGGGTGGTAGGCAGGCTGAGTGCCAGCCTCCACATTTGTGGCCCAATAGTGCGCAGAGGGTGGGGGATAGCCTCGGGTGAACCGTGCAGGTTTCTCCCGGTCTGAGGATTCGACACAGCTCCAAACAGCATGGTTTCCTCCTGCATGGTGGACAGAGTCCTGAGGTGTCACTCAGATTCTTTAATCTTGGGGTCTTGGGGTCAGGACTCTTGGGGATGATACCTGAAAACCAAAATTAGGGATAGGGTTAAGGCCTAGGGCCATGGTAGACCTGATATGCCAGTGCAGAGGCAGGTGCCCTGGTGCGCTGAGTTGAGCTCGGGTGTCAGACGGGGCCTTAGCCTCTAGGTGTGTGTCCAGACGTTCGCATAACCTGGGGGTGACTTCAGGGGTGCATGGAAGTTTCTCCAGCTCTGAGGGTTCAGCGCAGCTCCAAACAGCACAGCGGTGCCCTGCGTGGCAGGCAGATTCCCAGCATGAGTATCAGGCATCCTCAATCCTTGTGACGCAGTATGTGGTCTATTCTGGAGAAGGTTCCATGTGCACTTGAGAAGAATGAGTATTCTGTTGTTTTAGGGTGGAATGTTCTGTATATGTCTATGAGGTCCATCTGGTCCAATGTTTCATTCAATGCTCTTATTTCTTTTTTAATTTTCTGCTTCGATGATCTGTCTATTTCTGAGAGAGGCGTATGAAGATCTCCTACTATTATTGTATTCATATCAATATGACTCTTTATCTTGATTAATAGTTTTCTTATGGAATTGGGTGCTCCCATATTGGGGGCATAGATATTCACAATTGTTAGATCATCTTGGCGGATAGTCCCTTTAAGAATTATGGAGTGTCCTTCTGTATCTCTGACTACAGTCTTTAGTTTAAAATCTAATTTATCTGATATGAAAATCGCTACCCCGGCCTTCTTTTGAGGCCCATTGGCATGAAAGATGCTTCTCCATCCGTTCACTTTCAGTCTGGGTGTATCCTTAGGTTCAAAATGGGTCTCTTGTAGACAACATATGGATGGGTCCTGTCGTTTTATCCAATCTGCAACCCTGTGTCGTTTTATGGGCGCATTTAGGCCATTCACATTGAGAGTGGTTATTGAGAGATAGGTTTTGATTCATGTCATGTTGCCTTTGAAGTCTTTCTGTCTGTAGATTGTTTCTATATTTCTGTTCAATGATATTCTTGGGATTTTTTCTCTTTTATAGGACCCCCCCCTTAATATTTCCTGCAGTGTCGGCTTGCTGGTTGCATAGTCTTTTAAGCCTTGCTGGTCTTGGAAACTCTTTATCTCTCCATCCATTTTAAATGTCAGTCTTGCCGGATAGAGTATTCTTGGTTGCATGTTCTTCTCATTTAGTACTCTGAATATATTTTGCCAGCCCTTCCTGGCTTGCCAGGTCTCTGTGAAAAGGTCTGACGTTATTCTAATGGGCTTGGATGCCCACTCTCACCACTCTTGTTCAACATAGTATTAGAAGTCCTAGCAACGGCAATCAGACAACAAAGAGAAATAAAAGGTATCCAAATTGGCAAGGAAGAAGTCAAACTCTCTCTCTTCGCAGATGACATGATTTTTTATATGGAAAACCCCAAAGACTCCACCCCCAAACTACTAGACTCATACAGCAATTCAGTAACGTGGCAGGATACAAAGTCAATGTACAGAAATCAGTGGCTTTCTTATACACTAACAGTGAAAATACAGAAAGGGAAATTAGAGAATCGATTCCATTTACTAGAGCACCAAGAACCATAAGATACCAGGGAATAAACCTAACCAAAGAGGTAAAGGATCTGTACTCGAGGAACTACAGAACACTCATGAAAGAAATTGAAGAAGACCCAAAAAGATGGAAGACAATTCCATGCTCTTGGATTGGAAGAATAAACATTGTTAAAATGTTTATACTGCCTAGAGCAATCTATGCTTTTAATGCCATTCCGATCAAAATTCCACCGGTAGTTTTCAAAGAGCTGGAGCCAATAATCCTAAAATTTGTATGGAATCAGAAGAGACCCCGAATTGCTAAGGCAATGTTGAAAAACAAAAACAAAACTGGCGGCATCACGTTACCCGATTTTAAGCTTTACTACAAAGCTGCGATCACCAAGACAGCGTGGCCCTGGCATAAAAACAGACACATAGACCAGTGGAACAGAGTGGAGAGCCCAGATATGGACCCTCAACTCCACGGTGAAATAATGTTCGACAAAACAGGAAAAAATATTCAATGGAAAAAAAGACAGTCTCTTCAATCAATGGTGCTGGGAAAACTGGACAGCTATATGTAGAATAATGAAACTCAACCATTCTCTTACACTCGAAATGGATAAAAGACCTCATCATGAGACAGGAATCCATCAGAATCCTAGAGGAGAACATAGGCAGTAACCTCTTCGATATCAGCCACAGCAACTTCTTTCAAGATATGTCTCCAAAGGCCAAGGAAACAAAAGCGAAAATAAACTTTTGGCACTTCATCAAGATCAAAAGCTTCTGCACAGCAAAGGAAACAGTCCACCAAACAAAAAGGCAACCCACGGAATGGGAGAAGATATTTGTAAATGACAGTTCAGACAAAAGGTTGAGATCCAGGATCTAGAAAGAACTTCTCAAACTCAACACACACAAAACAGATAATCATATCCAAAAATGGGCAGAAGATATGAACAGACGCTCCTCCAACGAAGACATACAAATGGCTATCAGACACATGACAAAATGTTCATCATCACTAGCCATCAGGGAGATTCAAATGAAAATGACATTGAGATACCACCTGACACCAGTTAGAAAGGCCACAATTAGCAAGACAGGAAACAACGATTGTTGGAGAGGATGTGGAGAAAGGGGAACCCTCTTACACTGTTGGTGGGAATGCAAGTTGGTGCAGCCACTTTGGAGAACAGTGTGGAGATTCCTCCAGAAATTAAGAATAGAGCTTCCCTATGACCCT
This sequence comes from Meles meles, assembly GCF_922984935.1. NCBI lineage: Eukaryota > Metazoa > Chordata > Mammalia > Carnivora > Mustelidae > Meles > Meles meles. The sequence goes on along the minus strand of NW_025721307.1, from coordinate 57,972 downwards.
GCAATTGCACTGCTGGGTATTTACCCCAAAGATACAGATGTAGTGAAAAGAAGAGCCATCTGTACCCCAATGCTTATTGTAGCAATGGCTATGCTCACCAAACTGTGGAAAGAACCAAGATGCCCTTCAACGGATGAATGGATAAGGAAGATGTGGTCCATATACGCAATGGAGTATTATGCCTCCATCAGAAAGGATGAATACCCAACTTTTGTAGCAACATGGACGGGACTGGAAGAAATTATGCTGAGCGAAATAAGTCAAGCAGAGAGAGAGTCATGTATCATATGGTCTCCCTTATTTGTGGAGCATAGCAAATAACACGGAGGACATAGGGAGATGGAGAGGAGAGGGAGTTGAGAGAAACTGGAAGGGGAGATGAACCATGAGAGACTATGGACTCTGAAAAACAACCAGAGGGTTTTGGAGGGGCAGGGTGGGGTGGGAGTTTGAGGAATCAGGTGGTGGTTAATAGGGAGGGCACGTACTGCATGGAGCACTGGGTGTGATGCCAAAACAATGAACACTGTTATGCTGTAAATAAACAAATAAAAAAAAAAATGAGTCTATGGAAGGCCCGGCAGTGCCAGTTCACTCCACTGGAGGGAGTGGTGAGCCGTGGTGTGAGATACCCTGGAAGGCATGGCGATGCTGCTTGCCACCACTGGAGGCAGCGGCGAGCTGCCATGGGAAACACACCTGAAGAGGAGTCAGTGCAGCTTGCTGGCTCTGAAGGCAGGGCGGAGGTGCCCGGTGAGAGACCCTGAAACGTGAGGCACTACAGCTTATTTTTACAGGATGGAGTGGTGAGCTGTATAGTCTCTGTTTCTCCAGGCTCAAGGGTGGTGGTAAGAATTGATGGAGCCTGTCCCCCACTCAGCATTGTGCCCTCTTTCCCCAGGTTTGCTGGTAATGTGCTGTCAGGATGGTTCAGGAGGGTCCTCCCAGTTGGGCTCTGGAGCCAGGGGAACCAAACCCGACTCATGGTGCATTTGGAACCGAGGAGCTGAGTGTTTGTTTGGAAAAGTATGTTTGTTTCTCCAAAAAGGACAAGGGCATTGACCAGCTTGAGAGGGAAGTGAATGACCAGTTAAGAAACAAGCCTGTGTCTCTCCTTCTCCCAGGAATCAGAGCAGATGTGCAGGCTTTAGGTGGGAGACGCCTGCTTATCTGCACCTGACAACCCTTCTTCACTCTGGCTCCATGAGACCTGAAGTTTGGAAGTCAGCGTCTGAGTCAGTCATGCAGCTTGTCCCAGGACGTCAGTGTTCAGAGAAAACAGCAGGCCTGTGGGTGGCAATGTCACATCCATGCCAGGATGGCAGGTAAAAATTCCCTTTCACCCCAAATTTCCTGGGCTTTTCTCTTGTCTCCAGTGGAGCTCACAAATGGCACCCTGAACCAGCTGTAAGCAATCTCGTGTGGGTGCCAGAGCTCCTGAGTTTCTCTGCAGGGAGCACCTGGCAGGGATCTCATTTTCTGTTTATTTCTGGCTTACAAAGGTATTTGGAACATCTCTTTCCTAGGAAATCCCTTGGATTCGAAAGGGAAGGTGAGATTGACTTGGTGTGCCTTTTGAACATAGAAAGTATTCCTTCACCGAACAGTGTTTACTCCACTGGGCCTAGACTCTGGTGGAACGGCTGGCATCTAGAGTGAGGTGGCTGTTTGTGGTCAGATAGAGACTTGGATGATGGCTTCTTCTTTGTCCAAGGTGATGTATCCTAATGGATTCGTCTTTGAATCCAAAGAGTTCCAATGAGGGCAGAGGGAAAATTCAAAATGATTCCAAGGAGTCTTGGACAATTTAAAAGGGATGCTTGTCTTCCTAGGTTCACTCAAACGGCTATATATGGTTGGACATGCTGTATTTTCTCTGCAGTTTCATGGGTAGTGAAGTCAGAAGGAGAGTCTTTGGGAATTTCCCTGGATAAAGGCACTCTGTTGGCTTCAAGGGACTTGGTGTCAGGAACCCTGGGCTGAATTTCTGTGGCTGCTTTCCTGATGCTCAGTGAGTCAGGGTTTCCCACAGGTTTTATATTTCCTCCTTAGGAAATTGCTGGCAGGGAATGTTCTGTTTAAAGTGGAACCCTCGGGGGCACCTGTGTGGCTCAGTGGGTTAAGCCACTGCCTTCGGCTCAGGTCATGGTCTCAGGGTCCTGAGATCGAGCCCCGCATTGGGCTCTCTGCTCAGCGGGGAGTCTGCTTCGTCCTCTCTCTCTGCCTGCCTCTCTGCCTACTTGTGACCTCTGTCAAATAAATAAATAAAATCTAAAAAAAAAAAAAAAAACAAAACCCAAAACCGGGACCCTCCTACATTGTTGGTGGGCCTGCGTGTTGTTGCAGCCACTCTTGGAAAGAATACAGTCTGTCCTCCAAAAGCTAAGAACTGAACAACAGTACGATCCAGCAATTGTCCTCCTAGTTATTTCCCTAAAGGGCACAAAAATGCACATTCAGTGGGGTATAAGCACCGTGATATTTACAGCAGCATTTTCAACCATTGTAAAACAATGGAGGGAGACCAAATGTCCATTCACTGATGAGTGATATATATATATATATATATATATATATATATATATATATCACTCGTATATATCATATGTGTGTGTGTGTGTGTGTATGTGTATTCATTCTCCCACATCTTCTTAATGGAATAGGATCCAGGTTCAAAAAGGATGAAATCTTACCATCTGCAAGGATGTGGATGGATCTACAGTGGATTTAGCTAAGTAAAATCAGTAAGAAAAGACCAATAGCCTATATCTTGACCTCTATGGAATTTCAGAAAGAAAACAGATGAACATAGTGAGGGGAGAAAGGCCAATGAGGAAACAGACTCTAACCTAGAGCAAAATCGAGGGTTGCTAGGGGGCAGGGGTGTGGGGCGAAGGGTTAAGTGGGTGACAGCTATTAGGGAGAGTACTTGTTGTGATGAGCTCTGGGTGTTCTATGCAGGTGAGGAATCACAAAATCCTACCCCTGAAGGAGAGGAATGAACATTGCATGGAAACGAATTGGAATTGAAGTCAATGAAGAAAAGAAGACCATGTTCTACTTCATGAAGACTGAGGTAAAACTGGAATGACTTTTGCTCTCCTGTTCTGTAGCTGTTCATTATGAAACACTCTGTGGCAGGATACACTAGTTTCCTATTGCATAAGGAGCCCTCAGAAAGTTGCCATGAAAGATTTAGATCTCAGAGCATGTACATGTTCCATTGATATGTTACTTTCAGTTTGCCCAGGTGCAAAGGTAAGTGGAGAGAAATAGGGCTGAAGAGGAAAGGAGGTATTAAGCATTCAAGAGGTAGCCTTCCCCTTTCTCATGAATGCCTGGGCCAGTGTAAATTGGGAAGAAGGAGGGGGGATCCCAGAGCTTTGCCGCAGACAGGGGAGTTCTAGGTCTGCCTAGAGCTGGTGGTGTCCATGAGCAGAGCTGAGCTAGTGGCGTGGCAGGCCCGAACTTCTGGTGTTGAGGTGAGTTCCCCAAGGAGCTGAGTTGAGAATGGGGGTCAGGTGGTGAATCAGGCTCTGGGTTTGTGGCCAGGGGGCTGCAGAATGTGGGGGAGTCCTAATGGGGTCATGCAGGTTTCTCTGGCTCTGAGGGTTCTGCACAGCTCCAAAGGGACAAGTTTCCTGCTGGGTGGCAGGGGGACTCCTACAGTGTGGCTCCAAGTTTACCAATCTAGAGGGCTTGGTGGATAGGCCCCTGGGGAAGGAAGCCTGAAAATGCAACATAGGGTTAAGGGTAATGGGCTGGGCAGGACAGGCCTGATCAGCCGACACAGAGGTGAGATACCCTCAGAATTGAGTTGAGGAAATGCATCCTGCAATGCAGAAGAGTCAGGGTTTCTGGCCAGAGGGACGGCTGATCGTGGGGGTGGCTTTAGAGGGGCATGCTGGTTTCTCCCTCTCTGAGGAAACTTTGGAGCTCCAAATGTCATGGCTTCCCCCTGCATGGCATTCAGGTTTCTGCCTTGTTACAGGGGGGTCCTGAATCTGGGGAGTTTGGGGGCCAGGCCTCTTGGGATGGAAGCCCGAAATCAGAAACTAGAGCTACGGTAAGGGCGTAGGGGCATGGCATGCTCAATCTGCTACTGCTGAGGTGGGCTCCCTGGTGGGCTGACTTCAGGGTGGGTATCAGGTGGCATGTCAGACTCAGAGTTTGTGTCCAGGGATGCCACAGAAGCTTTGCGTGACCTCAGGGTTGCATGCAGGTTTCTCCTACCCTGAGGGTTCTGCAGAGCTCCAAATGGCATGGTTTCCTCCTGTGTGGCAGACGCAGTCCTGGGGTGTCACTGAGGAATCCTTAATCTCTACTGGCATGAATCTCGGAGGTGCCCAATCTGGCGGGCTTGGGGGACAGGCCTCTGTTCATGAAAGCCTGTACACCCCACCTAGGTTTATGGTTAGGGCCGAAGGGCATGGCAGGTCCAATGTGCCGGTGCTGATGCGGGCTCCCCTAAGGGTCGAGTTGAGGGCATAGATCTGGCATCGCAGGAGAATCTGGTTTTATGGCCATGGGGGTGACTCATGGTGGGGTGGCATTACGGGGGTTTGCAGGTTTCTCCCCGTCTGAGTGTTCAGTGCAGCTCTAAACCACAAGTTTTCCTCATGAGTGCCAGGTGGAGTCCCGTGGTGGCGCTCAGTAGACCTTAATCTGGGGGGACATGGGAGGCAGGCCCCTGGGATGGAAGCCTGAAAACCTAAAGAGGGGTTCTGGTAAGGGCTTAGGGGCATGGTGGCCTGATCTGCTTATGTTGAGGTGGGGCGCCCTAGGGTCTGAATTTATGGCATGCGTCCGGCAGCTCAGCAGAATCTGGTTTATGGCCGGGGGGACGGGTGCAGATGATGGGAGTGCCTTTAGAGGGGCAAGTTTCTCCCTCTCTGAGGGTTCAGCACAACTCCAAGGCACAGGTTCCTACTGTGTGGCAAGCGGAGTCCTGAGGTGTATGTCAAGATTCCTTAATCCAGGGGATTTTGTTGCCTGGACCCTCAGAATGGAAGACTGAACACCCAAACTTGTGTTAGGGTTAGGGCCTAGGGGCAATGGCAGGCCCGATCTGCCAGTGCTGAGGCGGGATCCCCTATGGGCTCAGTTGAGGGTATGCATTTGGTGGCGGGATGGAATCCAGCTCTATGGCCAGAGTGGCTGTTGATTATTGGGGTGGCTTTAGGGTGGCATGAAAGTTTCTCCCCATCTGAGGGTTCATTGCAGCTCCAAACCACAAGGTTTCCACTTGTGTGACAGGCTGTGTCCTGTGGTGTTGCTCAGAAGTCCTTAATCTGGGGGGCGTGGGGGCCAGGCCTCTTGGGATGGAAGCCTGAAAATCCAAACTAGGGTTAGGGTTAAGGCTTAGGGACATGGCAGACCCGATCTGCTGCAATTGAGGTGGTCTCCTGGATAGGCTGATTGGAGGGTGGGAATCAGGCAGGACTTGAGGTCTGTGTTTGTGTTTGTGGGGGCAAAGAAGCTAGTGGTGTCCGCGGGGGGCATGCAGCTTTCTCCTGCTCTGAGGTTCCTGCACAGTTCCAAATGGCACCATTTTGCCCTAGGAGGCTGGAGGAGTGCTGGCGGGAGTCTCAGTCATCCCCAGTCTGATGGGCTTGGGGTACAGGCCTCTGGGCACGGAAGGCTGTATACCCCACCTAGGGTTAGGGTTAGGGTCTAGGGTCATGGCAGGCCCAATCTGCCGGCGCTGAGATGGGCTCCCCTCAGGGCTGAGTTGAGGGCATGTGTCCGGTAGCTTCATAGAAAACAGCTTTCTGGCCTGGGGTGCCGCAAATTGTGCGGATAGCTTTACGGGGGCTTGAAGGTTTCTCACCCTCTGAGTATTCAGCAGCTCCAAACTGCAAGGTTTCATCCTGCGTGGCTGTTGGAGTCCTGCAATGTCACTCAGGGGTCCTTAATCCAGGGGGCCTGGAGGCTAGGCATCTTGGGATGGAAGCCTGGAAACTCAAACTAAGGGTGAGGTCTTGGGGCGCGACAGGCCCAATCTGCCAGTGCTGAGGCGGACTCCCCGGTGGCCTGAGTTGAGGGTCGGTGATAGGTGGCTAGTGTGAATCTGGGTTTGTGTTCAGGAGGGGCTCAGATGCTGGGGCTTGCCTTGGGGGGCATGAAGTTATCTTTTGCTCTGAGGTCTAAGTAGCTCCAAATGGCACTGTAACAGCATAGGCAGCCTCCAGACTGCCAGAGTGAGTCTCATGCATCCACAATCTGGCGGGTTTGGGGGCTAGGCCTCTGGGTACGGAAGACTGTACACCCAACCTAGGGTTAGGGTTAAGGCCTAGGGGCATGGCAGTTCTGATATGCTGCTGATATGCTGTGTTGAGGTGGGCTCCCTCAGGGCTGAGTGGATGACATGCATCTGGCGTTGTGGCAGAATCTGGCATTATGTCTGGGGCATTTCCAATGGCGGGTGTGTTTAGGTGCTCATGCACCTTTCTTTCTGGAGGGCAGGCAGAGTCCTGTGTTGTGACTTTGGAATCCCCAGTCTGGAGGGTTAGGGTTAGGGATAGAGGTTCGGAGAGTGTTAGGGTTAGTTGTTAGGGGTTAGGGTTAGGGTTAGGGTTAGGAGTTAGGGGATAGGGTTAGAGGTAAGGTTTAGGGTTAGGCTTAGGGTTAGGCGTATGTCTTAGGGACAAGGCATGTCAGATCTGCCAACACAGATATGGACTCACCCAAGGGCTGTGTTGAGGGCGGGACTCAGGAGTCTCCTCAGGCCCTGGATTTTTGGACTGGAGGGGCAAAGAAGGTGGGAATCGCCTCTGAGGAGCATGATGGTTTCTACTGCTCCGAGGTTGTTATGTTAGGTTTAGAGGTTAGGGTTAGGTTTTGTGGTTAGGGTTAGTGTTAAGATTAGTGTTAAGGTGGGGCGCCTGGGTGGCTCAGTTGGTTAAAGCCTCTGCCTTCCGCTCAGGTCATCATCTCAGGGTCCTGGGATGGAGCCCCACATCAGGCTCTCTGCTCAGCGGGGAGCGTGCTTCGTCCTCTCTGTGCCTTCTTCTGATCTGTCTCTGTCAAAGAAATGAATAAAATCTTAAAAAAAATAAAAAGATTAGGGTTAGGGTTATGTCTTAGGGACAAGGCATGTTGGATCTGGTAACACTTATATGGGCTCACCCAAGGGCTGAGTTGAAGGCGGGACTCAGGAGGCTCCTTAGGCCCTGGGTTTTTTTCCTAGAAGGTAAAGATGGTGGGAATGGCCTCAGGGGAGCATGCTGGTTTCTAGGTCTCTGAGAGTGTTAGATAGCACTAAATGAAATGGTTTATTTCATTTATTCTCCTGGCTGAGAGGCTGAGTCCTGCCATCAGTCTGATGTTCCTATCCACTGGGATGGAATTGGGTATCAGGCCTCTGGGGTCCAGAGCCTGACCACCTGAGCTAGGGTATTAGGGTTTGGTCCTGGGAGCATGGCAGGCCTGAGGTGCCAGTGCGGACTCAGGCTCTCCGGAGGGCTGAGTTGAGGGTATTGCTCTGGTGGCCCATCAGGCACTGGGCGGTGGTGTGTGGGTCCTCGGAAGGTGTGGGTGTCTTTAGGGGGCATGGAGGTTTCTCCGGCCAGGAGCGTACTGCACAGGGCCATGTGGGCCATTTTCCTTGTGGGTGGCAGCCGGAGTCCAGCATTGCAAATACAGGGTCCCCAGTCTGGATGGCTAGGGAGCCAGGCCTCTGTGGATCGAAGCATAAACACCCATCCTAGCATTATGGTTAAGTCTTTGGGGCATGGTAACCCCGATCTGCCAGTGCTGTGGTGACCCATCCTGATGCCTGAGTTGAGGCTATGTCTGCAGGACATTGAGACTCTGGTTCCCGGTCCTTGGGAGGGTCCAGAAGTGCTTTGGCCTCAGGGAGACTTGCAGGCTTCTCCTGCTCTGTGGCTTCAGCCCATTTCTAAACGGCACGGTACATGCTGGGATCATGTGCAATTATGGGGTGCAACTCAGGGGTCCCCTATCTGGGGTTTTGAGGACCAGTTGTGGGAGGAGGATGCCTGAGCACGAACCTGGGCTAGGGTTAGTATTAGGATTAGGGTTAAGGTTATGTCTTAGGGACAAGGCATGTCGGATATGCAAGCACAGATATCAGCTCGCCCAAGGGCTGAGTTGAGGGTGGGACTCAGGAGGCTCCTCGGGCACTGGGGTTTTGGGCTGTACGGGCAAAGATGTTGGAAATCGCCTCAGGGGAGCATGCCAGTTTCTACAATTCTCAGGGCATTAGATAGCACGAAATGAAAGGTCACCTTCTGGCTGAGAGGGTGAGTCCTGCTGTGAGGGTTAGGTTGTAGGGGCATTGCAGCCGCAATCTGCTGGCGCTGTGGTGGCCCATCCCAATGCTTGAGTTCAGAGCGTGTGTCTGCAGGACCATGAGACTCCTGGTTCTTGGTCCTTGGGGGCGCTGGAAGTGGGGTGGCCTCAGGGAGACATTCAAATTTATCCCGCTCTGTGGGTTCAGCACAATTCTAAACAGCATGGTTTCCTCCTGGTGTCAGGTTCAATGATGGGGTATCGCTCACGCGTCCCCCATCTGGGGCCTTGGGGACCAGGAGTCAGAGTATGGACGCCTGAACACACAACCTGGGCTAGGTATAGTATTATGGTTAGTGTTAGGCTTAGGGACAGGGCATGTCGGATCTGCTAGCACAGATACGGGCTCACCCAAGGGCTGAGTTGAGGGCAGGACTCAGGAGGCTCCTCAGGCCCTGGGTTCTTGGCCTGGAGGAGCAAAGCTGGTGGGAATGGCCTCAAGGGAGAATGGCTGGTTGCTACTGCTCTGAGGGTGTGAGAGAACACCAAATGAAAAGGTCTCCTCCTGGCTGAGAACTGAGTCCTGCCGACAGTCTGATGCTCAACCCATGGGAGGAATTGGGTGTCAGGCCTCTGGGTCCAATGCCTGAACACCCAACCTAGTGTTAGGGTTTCGTCCTGGGAGAATGGCAGGCCTGCCAGTGCGGCTCAGGTTCTCCGGAGGGCTGAGTTGAGGGCATTGCTCTGGTGGCCTGTCAGGCTCTGGGTTTGTGGTGTGGCATTTCTTGGAAGGCGTGGGTGGCTTTAGGGGGCATGGAGGATTCTGTGGCCAGGAGCATACTGCACAGGATCATATGGTCCAGTTTCATCGTGGGTGGCAGCCAGAGTCCTGCATTGGGAATCCAGGGTCCCCAGTCTGGAGGGCTAGGGGTCCAGTCCTCAGGGGACAGAAGCCTGACACCCAACCTAGGGTTAGGGTAGGGTTGTAAGGGCATGGCAGCCCCGATCTGATGGCGCTGTGGTGATGCTTCCCAATGCCTGAGTTGAGGGCGCGAGTCTGTAGCACTGTGAGAGTCCTGGTTCCTGGTCCTTGGGTGTGCCAGAAGTGGCAGTGGGCTCTGGGAGGCATGCAGGTTTCTCCCGCTCTGCGGGTTCAACACATTTCTAAAGGGCAGGGTTTCCTCCTGGGATCAGGCGCAATTATGGGGTGCAGCTCAGGGGTCCCCCATCTGGCCGTTTGGGGGACCAGGCTATGGAGGAGGGATGCCTGAACACACAACCTGGGCTAGAGTTAGTATTAGGGTTAGGCTTAGCGTTAAGGTTATGTCTTAGGGAGAAGGCATGTGGGATCTGCCAGCACAGATATTGGCTCACTCAAGGGCTGAGTTGAGGGCAGGGCTCCGGAGGCTTCTCAGGCCCTGGGTTTTTGGCCTGGAGGTGCAAAGATGGCGGGAATGGCCTCAGGGCAGCTTGGCCGGTTCCTAGGGCTCTGAGGGTGTTGGAGAGCACCAAATGGAATCTCCTGCTGGTTGAGAAGCTGAGTCATGCCATCAGTTTGATGCTCCCACCCATGGGTGGAATTGGGTGTCAGGGTTCTAGAACCTGAACACCCAACCTAGGCTTAGGGTTTGGTCCTGGGAGAATGGCAGGCCTGATGTGCCAGCACGGACTCAGGCTCTCTGGAGGGCTGGGCTGAGGGCATTGTTCTGGCGGCCTGTAAGGCTAAGGAATTGTGCTGTGGGGGTGCTCAGAAGATGTGGTTGGCTTTAGGGGTCATGGAGGTTTCTCCGGCAAGGAGCGTTCTGCAAAGGTCCATGTGGTCAAGTTTCATCATGGGTGGCAGCCAGAGTCCTACGTTGGGAATATGGGGTCCCCAGTCTGGAGGGCTAGGGAGCCAGTCCTCTGGGGACTGAAGCCTGAACGCCCAACCGAGGGTTAGGTTTAGGTCACAGGGGCATGGCGGCCCGGATCTGCCGGCACAGTGATGACCTATCCCAATGCCTGAGTTGAGGACGTGAGTCTGCAGGACCGTGAGACTCCTCATTCCTGCTCCTCAGGGGCGCCGGTATTGGGGGTGGCATCAGGGAGGCATTCTGATTTCTTCTGCTCTGTAGGTTCAGCACATTCCTTTTTTTTTTTCACTTTCAATATCTATCTATCTATCTATATTATTTCTTTTCAGCGTAACAGTATTCCTTATTTTTGCACCACACCCAGTGCTCCATGCAACACGTGCCCTCCCTAATACCCACCACCTTGTTCTCCCAACCTCCCACTCCCCACCCATTCAAGACCCTCAGGTTCTTTTTCAGAGTCCGTAGTCTCTCATGGTTCACCTCCCCTTCCCATTTCCCACAACTTCCTTCTCCTCTCCATCTCCCCATGTCCTCCTTGTTCTTTGTTATGCTCCACAAATAAGTGAAACCATATGATAATTGACTCTCTCTGCTTGACTTATTTCACTCAGCATAATCTCTTCCAGTCCCATCCATATTGCTACAAAAGTTGGGTATTCATCCTTTCTGATGGAGGCATAATACTCCATCTTGTATATGGACCACATCTTCCTTATCCATTCGTCCATTGAAGGGCATCTTGGTTCTTTCCACAGTTTGGCGACCGAGGCCTTTGCTGCTATAAACATTGGGGTACAGATGGCCCTTCTTTTCACTACATCTGTATCTTTGGGGTAAATACCCAGCAGTGCAATTGCAGGGTCATAGGGAAGCTCTATTCTTAATTTCTGGAGGAATCTCCACACTGTTCTCCAAAGTGGCTGCACCAACTTGCATTCCCACCAACAGTGTAAGAGGGTTCCCCTTTCTCCACATCCTCTCCAACAATCGTTGTTTCCTGTCTTGCTAATTGTGGCCTTTCTAACTGGTGTCAGGTGGTATCTCAATGTCATTTTCATTTGAATCTCCCTGATGGCTAGTGATGATGAACATTTTGTCATGTGTCTGATAGCCATTTGTATGTCTTCGTTGGAGGAGCGTCTGTTCATATCTTCTGCCCATTTTTGGATATGATTATCTGTTTTGTGTGTGTTGAGTTTGAGAAGTTCTTTCTAGATCCTGGATATCAACCTTTTGTCTGAACTGTCATTTACAAATATCTTCTCCCATTCCGTGGGTTGCCTTTTGATTGGTGGACTGTTCCCTTTGCTGTGCAGAAGCTTTTGATCTTGATGAAGTGCCAAAAGTTCATTTTCGCTTTTGTTTCCTTGGCCTTTGGAGACATATCTTGAAAGAAGTTGCTGTGGCTGATATCGAAGAGGTTACTGCCTATGTACTCCTCTAGGATTCTGAGAGAATCCTGTCTCACGTTGAGCTCCTTTATCGAGTTCGAGTTTATCATTGTGTATGGTGTAAGAGAATGGTCGAGTTTCATTCTTCTACATATCGCTGTCCAGTTTCCCCAGCACCATTGATTGAGGAGAATGTCTTTTGTTACATTGAATATTTTTTCCTGATTTCTCGACGATTATATCACAATAGAGTTGAGGGTCCATATCTAATCGGGATCGATTTGGGCAGAGCGCTCATGAAAATTAGCTGGCGTTGGACAACCATGGGGACCGCCTTGTTCCGCGTGGCCCAGGACCCTTTCTCACTCGGGGTATGTCCCAGCCACCCAAAAACGCGCCGAGACGACGGGGCCCGGCCGGGGGCCTCAGAGCCGGAGAGCTTGCTCCGAGCAGAGTTGATGGAGGGTCTGTGGTTGGGCATCCGGCTCCGCCTTGGAGGGAGGCCGGGGCGCCCGGGAAGGGATTGGCCTCTCTGGGGGAACAAAAAGATCTGTCGCTCCACAGCTGTGTCGCAGCCACGAAAGGGGCCGATGGCGCCGGGACGGTCGGAGGACTCGTGGCGCGGGACTCAGGGTTCCCCATGGGGAGGCCCGCAGGCTCAGGCCGCTGACAACGGAAGGCTGAGCAAGCAGGCCTCGACCGGGCCCGGCTTTCGGGGCTGGCCCGGCCCCAGCTGCCAGCGAAGGGAGGGGACCACCAGAGTCTGAGGAGCGCGAGGCGTCGACTTGCCCACGCCAGCCTCACGGAGCTCCTCCTGGCTGTGCCGGATCGCGACGACACGCGATCCCGGACAGGGCCCCGGGGGGGCGGCCCTGCGGCCCTGTGGTGCCCGAAGTGTGTTCGCCGGGCGTCTTCCGGCCAATTCTCACGAGCGTTCTGCCCAAATCGGGATCGATTTGGGCAGAACGCTCGTGAGAATTGGCCGGCGTTGGGCAGCCCTGGTCAGCGCCCAGTTCCGCGTGGAGCAGGGCCCTTTCTCGCTCAGGGCATGTCGCGGCCACCCGGAAAATGAGCCGCGACGATGGGGCGCGGCCGGCGGCCCCGGCGCCGGGGAGTTTTCCCCGAGCAGAGTGGATGGAGGCGCCGAGGCCGGGGGTGCGCCTCCGCCGTGGCGGGCGGCCGGGGCGCCCGAGGAGGGGGCTGGCAACTGTGGGGAAACGGAATGATCTCTCACTCCATGGCTGGGACGAAGACGCGAAAGGTGCCGTTGTCGCCGGGAGGGTCGGGGGACTCGTGGCGCGGGACTCAGGGTTCCCCATGGAGAGGCCCCCAGGCTCAGGCCCCTGGCAACGGAAGGCTGAGCAAGCAGGCCCGGGCCCAGGCCCGGCTTTCAGGGCTGGCCCGGACCCAGCTGCCCGCGCCAGGGAGGGGACCCCCGGAGGCTGAGGAGCGGGAGGCGTCGGCCTCCCCGCGGCACGCCTCCCGGAGCTCCTCCTGGCGGTGCCGGAACGCGACGACACGCGATCCCGGACAGGGCCCCGGGGGGGGGGGCGGCCCTGCGGCCCTGTGGTGCCCGAAGTGTGTTCGCCGGGCGTTTTCCAGCCAATTCTCATGAGCGTTCTGCCCAAATCGGGATCGATTTGGGCAGAACGCTCGTGAGAATTGGCCGGCGTTGGGCAGCCCTGGTCAGCGCCCAGTTCCGCGTGGAGCAGGGCCCTTTCTCGCTCGGGGCATGTCGCGGCCACCCGGAAAACGAGCCGCGACGATGGGGCGCGGCCGGCAGCCGCGGCGCCGGGGAGTTTTCCCCGAGCAGAGTGGATGGAGGCGCCGTGGCCGTGCGTCCGCCTCCACCGTGGCGGGCGGCCGGGGCGGCCCTGGAGGTGGCTGGCCTCTCTGGGGAAACGGACTGGTCTCTCACTCCGCGGCTAGGACGAAGCCGAGAAAGGTGCCGTTGTCGCCGGGACGGTCGGGGGACTCGTGGCGCGGGACTCAGGGTTCCCCATGGGGAGGCCCGCAGGCTCAGGCCCCTGGCAACGGAAGGCTGAGCAAGCAGTCCCGGGCCCGGGCCCGGCTTTCGGGGCTGGCCCGGCCCCAGCTGCCGGCGCCAGGGAGGGGACCCCCGGAGGCTGAGGAGCGGGAGGCTTCGGCCTCCCCGCGGAACGCCTCCCGGAGCTCCTCCTGGCGGTGCCGGAACGCGACGACACCCAGTCCCGGACAGGGCCCCGGGGGGGGCCGCCGTGCGGCCCTGTAGTGCCGGAAGTGTGTTCGCCGGGCGTTTTCCGGCCAATTCTCACGAGCCTTCTGCCCAAATCGGGATCGATTTGGGCAGAACGCTCGTGAGAATTGGCCGGCGTTGGGCAGCCCTGGTCAGCGCCCAGTTCCGCGTGGAGCAGGGCCCTTTCTCGCTCGGGGCATGTCGCGGCCGCCCGGAAAACGAGCCGTGACGATGGGGAGCGGCCGACAGCCGCGGCGCCGGGGAGTTTTCCACGAGCAGAGTGGATGGAGGCGCCGTGGCCGGGCGTCCGCCTCCGCCGTGGCGGGCGGCCGGGGCGCCCCTGGAGGGGGCTGGCCTCTGTGGGGAAACGGACAGGTCTCTCACTCCGCGGCTAGGACGAAGCCGCGAAAGGTGCCGTTGTCGCCGGGACGGTCGGGGGACTCGTGGCGCGGGACTCAGGGTTCCCCATGGGGAGGCCCCCAGGCTCAGGTCCCTGGCAACGGAAGGCTGAGCAAGCAGGCCCGGGCCCGGGCCCGGCTTTCGGGGCTGGCCCGGCCCCAGCTGCCGGCGCCAGGGAGGGGACCCCCTGAGGCTGAGGAGCGGGAGGCGTCGGCCTCCCCGCGGCACGCCTCCCGGAGTTCCTCCTGGCGGTGCCAGAACGCGACGACACGCGGTCCCGGAAAGGGCCCCGGGGGGGGCCGCCCTGCGGACCTGTGGTGCCCGAAGTGTGTTCGCCGGGCGTTTTCCGGCCTATTCTCACGAGCGTTCTGCCCAAATCGGGATCGATTTGGGCAGAACGCTCGTGAGAATTGGCCGGCGTTCTGCAGCCCTGGTCAGCGCCCAGTTCCGCGTGGAGCAGGGCCCTTTCTCGCTCGGGGCATGTCGCGGCCGCCCGGAAAACGAGCCGCGACGATGGGGCGCAGCCGGCAGACGCGGCGCCGGAGAGTTTTCCCCGAGCAGAGTGGATGGAGGCGCCGTGGCCGGGCGTCCGCCTCCGCCGTGGCGGGCGGCCGGGGCGCCACTGGAGGGGGCTGGCCTCTGTGGGGAACGGACAGGTCTCTCACTCCGCGGCTAGGACGAAGCCGCGAAAGGTGCCGTTGTGGCCGGGATGGTCGGGGGACTCGTGGCGCGGGACTCAGGGTTCCCCATGGGGAGGCCCCCAGGTTCAGGCCCCTGGCAACGGAAGGCTGAGCAAGCAGGCCCGGGCCCGGGCCCGGCTTTCGGGGCTGGCCCGGCCCCAGCTGCCGGCGCCAGGGAGGGGACCCCCGGAGGCTGAGGAGCGGGAGGCGTCGGCCTCCCCGCGGCACGCCTCCCGGAGCTCCTCCTGGCGGTGCCGGTACGCGACGACACGCGATCCCGGACAGGGCCCCGGGGTGGGCCGCCCTGCGGCCCTTTGGTGCCCGAAGTGTGTTCGCCGGGCGTTTTCCGGCCAATTCTCACGAGCGTTCTGCCCAAATCGATCCCAATTTGGGCAGAAAGCTCGTGAGAATTGGCCGGCGTTGGGCAGCCCTGGTCAGCGCCCAGTTCCGCGTGGAGCAGGGCCCTTTCTCGCTCGGGGCATGTCGCGGCCGCCCGGAAAACGAGCCGTGACGATGGGGAGCGGCCGACAGCCGCGGCGCCGGGGAGTTTTCCACGAGCAGAGTGGATGGAGGCGCCGTGGCCGGGCGTCCGCCTCCGCCGTGGCGGGCGGCCGGGGCGCCCCTGGAGGGGGCTGGCCTCTGTGGTTAAACGGACAGGTCTCTCACTCCGCGGCTAGGACGAAGCCGCGAAAGGTGCCGTTGTGGCCGGGACGGTCGGGGGACTCGTGGCGCGGGACTCAGGGTTCCCCATGGGGAGGCCCCCAGGCTCAGGCCCCTGGCAACGGAAGGCTGAGCAAGCAGGCCCGGGCCCGGGCCCGGCTTTCGGGGCTGGCCCGGCCCCAGCTGCCGGCGCCAGGGAGGGGACCCCCTGAGGCTGAGGAGCGGGAGGCGTCGGCCTCCCCGCGGCACGCCTCCCGGAGTTCCTCCTGGCGGTGCCAGAACGCGACGACACGCGGTCCCGGACAGGGCCCCGGGGGGGCCGCCCTGCGGCCCTGTGGTGCCCGAAGTGTGTTCGCCGGGCGTTTTCCGGCCAATTCTCACGAGCGTTCTGCCCAAATCGGGATCGATTTGGGCAGAACGCTCGTGAGAATTGGCCGGCGTTGGGCAGCCCTGGTCAGCGCCCAGTTCCGCGTGGAGCAGGGCCCTTTCTCGCTCGGGGCATGTCGCAGCCACCCGGAAAACGAGCCGCGACGAAGGGGCGCGGCCGGCAGCCGCGGCGCCGGGGAGTTTTCCCCGAGCAGAGTGGATGGAGGCGCCGTGGCCGGGCGTCCGCCTCCGCCGTGGCGGGCGGCCGGGGCGCCCCTGGAGGGGGCTGGCCTCTGTGGGGAAACGGACTGGTCTCTCACTCCGCGGCTAGGACGAAGCCGCGAAAGGTGCCGTTGTGGCCGGGAAGGTCGGGGGACTCGTGGCGCGGGACTCAGGGTTCCCCATGGGGAGGCCCCCAGGCTCAGGCCCCTGGCAACGGAAGGCTGAGCAAGCAGGCCCGGGCCCGGGCCCGGCTTTCGGGGCTGGCCCGGCCCCAGCTGCCGGCGCCAGGGAGGGGACCCCCGGAGGCTGAGGAGCGGGAGGCGTCGGCCTCCCCGCGGCACGCCTCCCAGAGCTCCTCCTGGCGGTGCCGGAACGCGACGACACGCGGTCCCGGACAGGGCCCCGGGGGGGGCCGCCCTGCGGACCTGTGGTGCCCGAAGTGTGTTCGCCGGGCGTTTTCCGGCCAATTCTCACGAGCGTTCTGCCCAAATCGGGATCGATTTGGGCAGAACGCTCGTGAGAATTGGCCGGCGTTGGGCAGCCCTGGTCAGCGCCCAGTTCCGCGTGGAGCAGGGCCCTTTCTCGCTCGGGGCATGTCGCAGCCACCCGGAAAACGAGCCGCGACGATGGGGCGCGGCCGGCAGCCGCGGCGCCGGGGAGTTTTCCCCGAGCAGAGTGGATGGAGGCGCCGTGGCCGGGCGTCCGCCTCCGCCGTGGCGGGCGGCCGGGGCGCCCCTGGAGGGGGCTGGCCTCTTAGGGAAACGGACTGGTCTCTCACTCCGCGGCTAGGACGAAGCCGCGAAAGGTGCCGTTGTGGCCGGGACGGTCGGGGGACTCGTGGCGCGGGACTCAGGGTTCCCCATGGGGAGGCCCCCAGGCTCAGGCCCCTGGCAACGGAAGGCTGAGCAAGCAGGCCCGGGCCCGGGCCCGGCTTTCGGGGCTGGCCTGGCTCCAGCTGCCGGCGCCAGGGAGGGGACCCCCGGAGGCTGAGGAGAGGGAGGCGTCGGCCTCCCCGCGGCACGCCTCCCGGAGCTCCTCCTGGCGGTGCCGGAACGCGACGACACACGATCCCGGACAGCGCCCCGGGGGGGGCGGCCCTGCGGCCCTGTGGTGCCCGAAGTGTGTTCGCCGGGCGTCTTCCGCCCAATTCTCACGAGCGTTCTGCCCAAATCGGGATCGATTTGGGCAGAACGCTCGTGAGAATTGGCCGGCGTTGGGCAGCCCTGGTCAGCGCCCAGTTCCGCGTGAGCAGGGCCCTTTCTCGCTCGGGGCATGTCGCGGCCACCCGGAAAACGAGCCGCGACGATGGGGCGCGGCCGGCAGCCGCGGCGCCGGGGAGTTTTCCCCGAGCAGAGTGGATGGGGGCGCCGTGGCCGGCCGTCCGCCTCCGCCGGGGCGGGCGGCCGGGGCGCCCCTGGAGGGGGCTGGCCTCTGTGGGGAAACGGACTGGTCTCTCACTCCGCGGCTAGGACGAAGCCGCGAAAGGTGCCGTTGTCGCCGGGATGGTCGGGGGACTCGTGGCGCGGGACTCAGGGTTCCCCATGGGGAGGCCCCCAGGCTGAGGCCCCTGGCAACAGAAGGCTGAGCAAGCAGGCCCGGGCCCGGGCCCGGCCTTCGGGGCTTGCCCGGCCCCAGCTGCCGGCGCCAGGGAGGGGACCCCTGGAGGCTGAGGAGCGGGAGGCGTCGGCCTCCCCGGGGCACGCCTCCCGGAGCTCCACCCGGCGATGCCGGAACGCGACGACACGCGATCCCGGACAGTGCCCCGGGGGGGCCGCCCTGCGGCCCTGTGGTGCCCGAAGTGTGTTCGCCGGGCGTTTTCCGGCCAATTCTCACGAGCGTTCTGCCCAAATCGGGATCGATTTGGGCAGAACGCTCGTGAGAATTGGCCGGCGTTGGGCAGCCCTGGTCAGCGCCCAGTTCCGCGTGGAGCAGGGCCCTTTCTCGCTCGGGGCATGTCGCGGCCACCCGGAAAACGAGCCGCGACGATGGGGCGCGGCCGGCAGCCGCGGCGCCGGGGAGTTTTCCCCGAGCAGAGTGGATGGAGGCGCCGTAGCCGGGCGTCCGCCTCCGCCGTGGCGGGCGACCGGGGCGCCCCTGGAGGGGGCTGGCCTCTGTGGGGAAACGGACTGGTCTCTCACTCCGCGGCTAGGACGAAGCCGCGAAAGGTGCCGTTGTCGCCGGGACGGTCGGGGGACTCGTGGCGCGGGACTCAGGGTTCCCCATGAGGAGGCCCCCAGGCTGAGGCCCCTGGCAACGGAAGGCTGAGCAAGCAGGCCCGGGCCCGGGCCCGGCTTTCGGGGCTGGCCCGGCCCCAGCTGCCGGCGCCAGGGAGGGGACCCCCGGAGGCTGAGGAGCGGGAGGCGTCGGCCTCCCCGGGGCACGCCTCCGGGAGCTCCACCCGGCGGTGCCGGAACGCGACGACACGCGATCCCGGACAGGGCCCCGGGGGGGCCGCCCTGCGGCCCTGTGGTGCCCGAAGTGTGTTCGCCGGGCGTTTTCCGGCCAATTCTCACGAGCGTTCTGCCCAAATCGGGATCGATTTGGGCAGAACGCTCGTGAGAATTGGCCGGCGTTGGGCAGCCCTGGTCAGCGCCCAGTTCCGCGTGGAGCAGGGCCCTTTCTCGCTCGGGGCATGTCGCGGCCACCCGGAAAACGAGCCGCAACGATGGGGCGCGGCCGGCAGCCGCGGCGCCGGGGAGTTTTCCGCGAGCAGAGTGGATGGAGGCGCCGTGGCCGGGCGTCAGCCTCCGCCGTGGCGGGCGGCCGGGGCGCCCCTGGATGGGGCTGGCCTCTGTGGGGAAACGGACTGGTCTCTCACTCCGCGGCTAGGACGAAGCCGCGAAACGTGCCGTTGTCGCCGGGACGGTCAGGGGACTCGTGGCGGGGGACTCAGGGTTCCCCATGGGGAGGCCTCCAGGCTCAGGCCCCTGGCAACGGAAGGCTGAGCAAGCAGGCCCGGGCCCGGGCCCGGCTTTCGGGGCTGGCCCGGCCCCAGCTGCCGGCGCCAGGGAGGGGACCCCCGGAGGCTGAGGAGCGGGAGGCGTCGGCCTCCCCGCGGCACGCCTCCCGGAGCTCCTCCCGGCAGTGCCGGAACGCGACGACCCGCGATCCCGGACAGGGCCCGGGTGGGGCCGCCCTGCGGCCCTGTGGTGCCCGAAGTGTGTTCGCCGGGCGTTTTCCGGCCAATTCTCACGAGCGTTCTGCCCAAATCGGGATCGATTTGGGCAGAACGCTCGTGAGAATTGGCCGGCGTTGGGCAGCCCTGGTCAGCGCCCAGTTCCGCGTGGAGCAGGGCCCTTTCTCGCTCGGGGCATGTCGCGGCCACCCGGAAAACGAGCCGCGACGATGGGGCGCGGCCGGCAGCCGCGGCGCCGGGGAGTTTTCCCCGAGCAGAGTGGATGGAGGCGCCGTGGCCGGGCGTCCGCCTCCGCCGTGGCGGGCGGCCGGGGCGCCACTGGAGGGGGCTGGCCTCTGTGGGGAAACGGACTGGTCTCTCACTCCGCGGCTAGGACGAAGCCGCGAAAGGTGCCGTTGTGGCCGGGATGGTCGGGGGACTCGTGGCGCGGGACTCAGGGTTCCCCATGGGGAGGCCCCCAGGTTCAGGCCCCTGGCAACGGAAGGCTGAGCAAGCAGGCCCGGGCCCGGGCCCGGCTTTCGGGGCTGGCCCGGCCCCAGCTGCCGGCGCCAGGGAGGGGACCCCCGGAGGCTGAGGAGCGGGAGGCGTCGGCCTCCCCGCGGCACGCCTCCCGGAGCTCCTCCTGGCGGTGCCGGTACGCGACGACACGCGATCCCGGACAGGGCCCCGGGGTGGGCCGCCCTGCGGCCCTTTGGTGCCCGAAGTGTGTTCGCCGGGCGTTTTCCGGCCAATTCTCACGAGCGTTCTGCCCAAATCGATCCCAATTTGGGCAGAAAGCTCGTGAGAATTGGCCGGCGTTGGGCAGCCCTGGTCAGCGCCCAGTTCCGCGTGGAGCAGGGCCCTTTCTCGCTCGGGGCATGTCGCGGCCGCCCGGAAAACGAGCCGTGACGATGGGGAGCGGCCGACAGCCGCGGCGCCGGGGAGTTTTCCACGAGCAGAGTGGATGGAGGCGCCGTGGCCGGGCGTCCGCCTCCGCCGTGGCGGGCGGCCGGGGCGCCCCTGGAGGGGGCTGGCCTCTGTGGTTAAACGGACAGGTCTCTCACTCCGCGGCTAGGACGAAGCCGCGAAAGGTGCCGTTGTGGCCGGGACGGTCGGGGGACTCGTGGCGCGGGACTCAGGGTTCCCCATGGGGAGGCCCCCAGGCTCAGGCCCCTGGCAACGGAAGGCTGAGCAAGCAGGCCCGGGCCCGGGCCCGGCTTTCGGGGCTGGCCCGGCCCCAGCTGCCGGCGCCAGGGAGGGGACCCCCTGAGGCTGAGGAGCGGGAGGCGTCGGCCTCCCCGCGGCACGCCTCCCGGAGTTCCTCCTGGCGGTGCCAGAACGCGACGACACGCGGTCCCGGACAGGGCCCCGGGGGGGCCGCCCTGCGGCCCTGTGGTGCCCGAAGTGTGTTCGCCGGGCGTTTTCCGGCCAATTCTCACGAGCGTTCTGCCCAAATCGGGATCGATTTGGGCAGAACGCTCGTGAGAATTGGCCGGCGTTGGGCAGCCCTGGTCAGCGCCCAGTTCCGCGTGGAGCAGGGCCCTTTCTCGCTCGGGGCATGTCGCAGCCACCCGGAAAACGAGCCGCGACGAAGGGGCGCGGCCGGCAGCCGCGGCGCCGGGGAGTTTTCCCCGAGCAGAGTGGATGGAGGCGCCGTGGCCGGGCGTCCGCCTCCGCCGTGGCGGGCGGCCGGGGCGCCCCTGGAGGGGGCTGGCCTCTGTGGGGGAACGGAGTGATCTCTCACTCCACGGCTGGGACGAAGCCGCGAAAGGTACCGTGGTCGCCGGGACGGTCGGGGGGACTCGTGGCGCGGGACTCAGGGTTCCCCATGCGGAGGCCCCCAGGCTCAGGCCCCTGGCAACGGAAGGCTGAGCAAGCAGGCCCGGGCCCGGGCCCGGCTTTCGGGGCTGGCCCGGCCCCAGCGGCCGGCGCCAGGGAGGGGACCCCCGGAGGCTGAGGAGCGGGAGGCGTCGGCCTCCCCGGGGCCCGCCTCCCGGAGCTCCTCCTGGCGGTGCCGGAACGCGCCGACACGCGATCCCGGACAGGGCCCCGGGGGGGCGGCCCTGCGGCCCTGTGGTGCCCGAAGTGTGTTCGCCGGGCGTTTTCCGGCCAATTCTCACGAGCGTTCTGCCCAAATCGGGATCGATTTGGGCAGAACGCTCGTGAGAATTGGCCGGCGTTGGGCAGCCCTGGTCAGCGCCCAGGGCCGCGTGGAGCAGGGCCCTTTCTCGCTCGGGGCATGGCGCGGCCACCCGGAAAACGAGCCGCGACGATGGGACGCGGCCGGCGGCCCCGGCGCCGGGGAGTTTTCCCCGAGCAGAGGGGATGGAGGCGCCGTGGCCGGGCTTCCGCCTCCGCCGTGGCGGGCGGCCGGGGCGCCCGTGGAGGGGGCTGGCCTCTGTGGGGGAACGGAATGATCTCTCACTCCACGGCTGGGACGAAGCCGCGAAAGGTGCCGTGGTCGCCGGGACGGTCGGGGGGACTCGTGGCGCGGGACTCAGGGTTCCCCATGCGGAGGCCCCAAGGCTCAGGCCCCTGGCAACGGAAGGCTGAGCAAGCAGGCCCGGGCCCGGGCCCGGCTTTCGGGGCTGGCCCGGCCCCAGCGGCCGGCGCCAGGGAGGGGACCCCCGGAGGCAGAGGAGCGGGAGGCGTCGGCCTCCCCGGGGCCCGCCTCCCGGGGCTCCTCCTGGCGGTGCCGGAACGCGACGACACGCGATCCCGGACAGGGCCCCGGGGGGGCGGCCCTGCGGCCCTGTGGTGCCCGAAGTGTGTTCGCCGGGCGTTTTCCGGCCAATTCTCACGAGCGTTCTGCCCAAATCGGGATCGATTTGGGCAGAACGCTCGTGAGAATTGGCCGGCGTTGGGCAGCCCTGGTCAGCGCCCAGGGCCGCGTGGAGCAGGGCCCTTTCTCGCTCGGGGCATGGCGCGGCCACCCGGAAAACGAGCCGCGACGATGGGGCGCGGCCGGCGGCCCCGGCGCCGGGGAGTTTTCCCCGAGCAGAGTGGATGGAGGCGCCGTGGTCGGGCGACCGCCTCCGCCGTGGCGGGCGGCCGGGGCGCCCGTGGAGGGGGCTCTCCTCTGTGGGGGAACGGAGTGATCTCTCACTCCACGGCTGGGATGAAGCCGCGAAAGGTGCCGTGGTCGCTGGGACGGTCGGGGGGCTCGTGGCGCGGGACTCAGGGTTCCCCATGCTGAGGCCCCCAGGCTCAGGCCCCTGGCAACGGAAGGCTGAGCAAGCAGGCCCGGGCCCGGGCCCGGCTTTCGGGGCTGGCCCGGCCCCAGCGGCCGGCGCCAGGGAGGGGTCCCCGGAGGCTGAGGAGCGGGAGGCGTCGGCCTCCCCGGGGCCCGCCTCCCGGAGCTCCTCCTTCCGGTGCCGGAACGCGCCGATACGCGAACCCGGACAGGGCCCGGGGGGGCTGCCCTGCGGCCCTGTGGTGCCCGAAGTGTGTTCGCCGGGCGTTTTCCGGCCAATTCTCACGAGCGTTCTCGTGAGAATTGGCCGGCGTTGGGCAGCCCTGGTCAGCGCCCAGGGCCGCGTGGAGCAGGGCCCTTTCTCGCTCGGGGCATGGCGCGGCCACCCGGAAAACGAGCCGCGACGATGGGGCGCGGCCGGCGGCCCCGGCGCCGGGGAGTTTTCCCCGAGCAGAGTGGATGGAGGCGCCGTGGCCGGGCGTCCGCCTCCGCCGTGGCGGGCGGCCGGGGCGCCCGTGGAGGGGGCTGGCCTCTGTGGGGGAACGGAGTGATCTCTCACTCCACGGCTGGGACGAAGCCGCGAAAGGTGCCGTGGTCGCCGGGACGGTCGGGGGGACTCGTGGCGCGGGACTCAGTGTTCCCCATGCGGAGGCCCCCAGGCTCAGGCCCCTGGCAACGGACGGCTGAGCAAGCAGGCCCGGGCCCGGGCCCGGCTTTCGGGGCTGGCCCGGCCCCAGCGGCCGGCGCCAGGGAGGGGACCCCCGGAGGCTGAGGAGCGGGAGGCGTCGGCCTCCCCGGGGCCCGCCTCCCGGAGCTCCTTCTGGCGGTGCCGGAACGCGCCGACACGCGATCCCGGACAGGGCCCCGGGGGGGCGGCCCTGCGGCCCTGTGGTGCCCGAAGTGTGTTCGCCGGGCGTTTTCCCGGCCAATTCTCACGAGCGTTCTGCCCAAATCGGGATCGATTTGGGCAGAACGCTCGTGAGAATTGGCCGGCGTTGGGCAGCCCTGGTCAGCGCCCAGGGCCGCGTGGAGCAGGGCCCTTTCTCGCTCGGGGCATGGTGCGGCCACCCGGAAAACGAGCCGCGACGATGGGGCGCCGCCGGCGTCCCCGGCGCCGGGGAGTTTTCCCCGAGCAGAGTGGATGGAGGCGCCGTGGCCGGGCGTCCGCCTCCGCCATGGCAGGCGGCCGGGGCACCCGTGGAGGGCGCTGGCCTCTGTGGGGGAACGGAGTGATCTCTCACTCCACGGCTGGGACGAAGCCGCGAAAGGTGCCGTGGTCGCCGGGACGGTCGGGGGGACTCGTGGCGCGGGACTCAGGGTTCCCCATGCGGAGGCCCCCAGGCTCAGGCCCCTGGCAACGGAAGGCTGAGCAAGCAGGCCCGGGACCGGGCCCGGCTTTCGGGGCTGGCCCGGCCCCAGCGGCCGGCGCCAGGGAGGGGACCCCCGGAGGCTGAGGAGCGGGAGGCGTCGGCCTCCCCGGGGCCCGCCTCCCGGAGCTCCTCCTGGCGGTGCCGGAACGCGACGACACGCGATCCCGGACAGGGCCCCGGGGGGGCGGCCCTGCGGCCCTCTGGTGCCCGCAGTGTGTTCGCCGGGCGTTTTCCGGCCAATTCTCACGAGCGTTCTGCCCAAATCGGGATCGATTTGGGCAGAACGCTCGTGAGAATTGGCCGGCGTTGGGCAGCCCTGGTCAGCGCCCAGGGCCGCGTGGAGCAGGGCCCTTTCTCGCTCGGGGCATGGCGCGGCCACCCGGAAAACGAGCCGCGACAATGGGGCGCGGCCGGCGGCCCCGGCGCCGGGGAGTTTAACCCGAGCAGAGTGGATGGAGGCGCCGTGGCCGGGCGTCCGCCTCCGCCGTGGCGGGCGGCCGGGGCGCCCGTGGAGGGGGCTGGCCTCTGTGGGGGAACGGAGTGATCTCTCACTCCACGGCTGGGACGAAGCCGCGAAAGGTGCCGTGGTCGCCGGGACGGTCGGGGGGACTCGTGGCGCGGGACTCAGGGTTCCCCATGCGGAGGCCCCCAGTCTCAGGCCCCTGGCAACGGAAGGCTGAGCAAGCAGGCCCGGGCCCGGGCCCGGCTTTCGGGGCTGGCCCGGCCCCAGCGGCCGGCGCCAGGGAGGGGACCCCCGGAGGCTGAGGAGCGGGAGGCGTCGGCCTCACCGGGGCCCGCCTCCCGGAGCTCCTCCTGGCGGTGCCGGAACGCGACGACACGCGATCCCGGACAGGGCCCCGGGGGGGCGGCCCTGCGGCCCTCTGGTGCCCGAAGTGTGTTCGCCGGGCGTTTTCCGGCCAATTCTCACGAGCGTTCTGCCCAAATCGGGATCGATTTGGGCAAAACGCTCGTGAGAATTGGCCGGCGTTGGGCAGCCCTGGTCAGCGCCCAGGGCCACGTGGAGCAGGGCCCTTTCTCGCTCGGGTCATGGCGCGGCCGCCCGGAAAACGAGCCGCGACGATGGGGCGCGGCCGGCGGCCCCGGCGCCGGGGAGTTTTCCCCGAGCAGAGTGGATGGAGGCGCCGTGGCCGGGCGTCCGCCTCCGCCGTGGCGGGCGGCCGGGGCGCCCGTGGAGGGGGCTGGCCTCTGTGGGGGAACGGAGTGATCTCTCACTCCACGGCTGGGACGAAGCCGCGAAAGGTGCCGTGGTCGCCGGGACGGTCGGGGGGACTCGTGGCGCGGGACTCAGGGTTCCCCATGCGGAGGCCCCCAGGCTCAGGCCCCTGGCAACCGAAGGCTGAGCAAGCAGGCCCGGGCCCGGGCCCGGCTTTCGGGGCTGGCCCGGCCCCAGCGGCCGGCGCCAGTGAGGGGACCCCCGGAGGCTGAGGAGCGGGAGGCGTCGGCCTCCCCGGGGCCCGCCTCCCGGAGCTCCTCCTGGCGGTGCCGGAACGCGACGACACGCGATCCCGGACAGGGCCCCGGGGGGGCGGCCCTGCGGCCCTGTGGTGCCCGATGTGTGTTCGCCGGGCGTTTTCTGGCCAATTCTCACGAGCGTTCTGCCCAAATCGGGATCGATTTGGGCAAAACGATCTGAGAATTGGCCGGCGTTGGGCAGCCCTGGTCAGCGCCCAGGGCCGCGTGGAGCAGGGCGCTTCTCGCTCGGGGCATGGCGCGGCCACCCGGAAAACGAGCCGCGACGATGGGGCGCGGCCGGCGGCCCCGGCGCCGGGGAGTTTTCCCCGAGCAGAGTGGATGTAGGCGCCGTGGCCGGGCGTCCGCCTCCGCCGTGGCGGGCGGCCGGGGCGCCCGTGGAGGGGGCTGGCCTCTGTGGGGGAACGGAGTGATCTCTCACTCCACGGCTGGGACGAAGCCGCGAAAGGTGCCGTGGTCGCCGGGACGGTCGGGGGGACTCGTGGCGCGGGACTCAGGGTTCCCCATGCGGAGGCCCCCAGGCTCAGGCCCCTTGCAACGGAAGGCTGAGCAAGCAGGCCCGGGCCTGGGCCCGGCTTTCGGGGCTGGCCCGGCCCCAGCGGCCGGCGCCAGGGAGGGGACCCCCGGAGGCTGAGGAGCGGGAGGCGTCGGCCTCCCCGGGGCCCGCCTCCCGGAGCTCCTCCTGGCGGTGCCGGAACGCGCCGACACGCGATCCTGGACAGGGCCCCGGGGGGGCGGCCCTGCGGCCCTGTGGTGCCCGAAGTGTGTTCGCCGGGCGTTTTCCGGCCAATTCTCACGAGCGTTCTGCCCAAATCGGGATCGATTTGGGCAGAACGCTCGTGAGAATTGGCCGGCGTTGGGCAGCCCTGGTCAGCGCCCAGGGCCGCGTGGAGCAGGGCCCTTTCTCGCTCGGGGCATGGCGCGGCCACCCGGAAAACGAGCCGTGACGATGGGGCGCGGCCGGCGGCCCCGGCGCCGGGGAGTTTTCCCCGAGCAGAGTGGATGGAGGCGCCGTGGCCGGGCGTCCGCCTCCGCCGTGGCGGGCGGCCGGGGCGCCCGTGGAGGGGGCTGGCCTCTGTGGGGGAACGGAGTGATCTCTCACTCCACGGCTGGGACGAAGCCGCGAAAGGTGCCGTGGTCGCCGGGAGGGTCGGGGGGACTCGTGGCGCAGGACTCAGGGTTCCCCATGCGGAGGCCCCCAGGCTCAGGCCCCTGGCAACGGAAGGCTGAGCAATCAGGCCCGTGCCCGGGCCCGGCTTTCGGGGCTGGCCCGGCCCCAGCGGCCGGCGCCAGGGAGGGGACCCCCGGAGACTGAGGAGCGGGAGGCGTCGGCCTCCCCGGGGCCCGCCTCCCGGAGCTCCTCCTGGCGGTGCCGGAACGCGACGACACGCGATCCCGGACAGGGCCCCGGGGGGGCGGCCCTGCGGCCCTGTGGTGCCCGAAGTGTGTTCGCCGGGCGTTTTCCGGCCAATTCTCACGAGCGTTCTGCCCAAATCGGGATCGATTTGGGCAGAACGCTCGTGAGAATTGGCCGGCGTTGGGCAGCCCTGGTCAGCGCCCAGGGCCGCGTGGAGCAGGGCCCTTTCTCGCTCGGGGCATGGCGCGGCCACCCGGAAAACGAGCCGCGACGATGGGGCGCGGCCGGCGGCCACGGCGCCGGGGAGTTTTCCCCGAGCAGAGTGGATGGAGGCGCCGTGGCCGGGCGTCCGCCTCCGCCGTGGCGGGCGGCCGGGGCGCCCGTGGAGGGGGCTGGCCTCTGTGGGGGAACGGAGTGATCTCTCACTCCACGGATGGGACGAAGCCGCGAAAGGTGCCGTGGTCGCCGGGAGGGTCGGGGGGACTCGTGGCGCGGGACTCAGGGTTCCCCATGCGGAGGCCCCCAGGCTCAGGCCCCTGGCAACGGAAGGCTGAGTAAGCAGGCCCGGGCCCGGGCCCGGCTTTCGGGGCTGGCCCGGCCCCAGCGGCCGGCGCCAGGGAGGGGACCCCCGGAGGCTGAGGAGCGGGAGGCGTCGGCCTCCCCGGGGCCCGCCTCCCGGAGCTCCTCCTGGCGGTGCCGGAACGCGACGACACGCGATCCCGGACAGGGCCCCGGGGGGGGCGGCCCTGCGGCCCTGTGGTGCCCGAAGTGTGTTCGCCGGGCATTTTCCGGCCAATTCTCACGAGCGTTCTGCCCAAATCGGGATCGATTTGGGCAGAACGCTCGTGAGAATTGGCCGGCGTTGGGCAGCCCTGGTCAGCGCCCAGGGCCGCGTGGAGCAGGGCCCTTTCTCGCTCGGGGCATGGCGCGGCCACCCGGAAAACGATCCGCGACGATGGGGCGCGGCCGGCGGCCCCGGCGCCGGGGAGTTTTCCCCGAGCAGAGTGGATGGAGGCGCCGTGGCCGGGCGTCCGCCTCCGCCGTGGCAGGCGGCCGGGGCGCCCGTGGAGGGGGCTGGCCTCTGTGGGGGAACGGAGTGATCTCTCACTCCACGGCTGGGACGAAGCCGCGAAAGGTGCCGTGGTCGCCGGGACGGTCGGGGGGACTCGTGGCGCGGGACTCAGGGTTCCCCATGCGGAGGCCCCCAGGCTCAGGCCCCTGGCAACGGAAGGCTGAGCAAGCAGGCCCGGGCCCGTGCCCGGCTTTCGGGGCTGGCCCGGCCCCAGCGGCCGGCGCCAGGGAGGGGACCCCCGGAGGCTGAGGAGCGGGAGGCGTCGGCCTCCCCGGGGCCCGCCTCCCGGAGCTCCTCCTGGCGGTGCCGGAACGCGACGACACGCGATCCCGGACAGGGCCCCGGGGGGGCGGCCCTGCGGCCCTGTGGTGCCCGAAGTGTGTTCGCCGGGCGTTTTCCGGCCAATTCTCACGAGCGTTCTGCACAAATCGGGATCGATTTGGCCAAAACGCTCGTGAGAATTGGCCGGCGTTGGGCAGCCCTGGTCAGCGCCCAGGGCCGCGTGGAGCAGGGCCCTTTCTCGCTAGGGGCATGGCGCGGCCGCCCGGAAAACGAGCCGCGACGATGGGGCGCGGCCGGCGGCCCCGGCGCCGGGGAGTTTTCCCCGAGCAGAGTGGATGGAGGCGCCGTGGCCGGGCGTCCGCCTCCGCCGTGGCGGGCGGCCGGGGCGCCCGTGGAGGGGGCTGGCCTCTGTGGGGGAACGGAGTGATCTCTCACTCCACGGCTGGGACGAAGCCGCGAAAGGTGCCGTGGTCGCCGGGACGGTCGGGGGGACTCGTGGCGCGGGACTCAGGGTTCCCCATGCGGAGGCCCCCAGGCTCAGGCCCCTGGCAACGGAAGGCTGAGCAAGCAGGCCCGGGCCCGGGTCCGGCTTTCGGGGCTGGCCCGGCCCCAGCGGCCGGCGCCAGGGAGGGGACCCCCGGAGGCTGAGGAGCGGGAGGCGTCGGCCTCCCCGGGGCCCGCCTCCCGGAGCTCCTCCTGGCGGTGCCGGAACGCGCCGACACGCGATCCTGGACAGGGCACCGGGGGGGCGGCCCTGCGGCCCTGTGGTGCCCGAAGTGTGTTCGCCGGGCGTTTTCCGGCCAATTCTCACGAGCGTTCTGCCCAAATCGGGATCGATTTGGGCAGAACGCTCGTGAGAATTGGCCGGCGTTGGGCAGCCCTGGTCAGCGCCCAGGGCCGCGTGGAGCAGGGCCCTTTCTCGCTCGGGGCATGGCGCGGCCACCCGGAAAACGAGCCGCGACGATGGGGCGCGGCCGGCGGCCCCGGCGCCGGGGAGTTTTCCCCCGAGCAGAGTGGATGGAGGCGCCGTGGCCGGGCGACCGCCTCCGCCGTGGCGGGCGGCCGGGGCGCCCGTGGAGGGGGCTCTCCTCTGTGGGGGAACGGAGTGATCTCTCACTCCACGGCTGGGACGAAGCCGCGAAAGGTGCCGTGGTCGCCGGGACGGTCGGGGGGCTCGTGGCGCGGGACTCAGGGTTCCCCATGCTGAGGCCCCCAGGCTCAGGCCCCTGGCAACGGAAGGCTGAGCAAGCAGGCCCGGGCCCGGGCCCGGCTTTCGGGGCTGGCCCGGCCCCAGCGGCCGGCGCCAGGGAGGGGACCCCGGAGGCTTAGGAGCGGGAGGCGTCGGCCTCCCCGGGGCCCGCCTCCCGGAGCTCCTCCTGGCGGTGCCGGAACGCGCCGACACGCGAACCCGGACAGGGCCCGGGGGGGCTGCCCTGCGGCCCTGTGGTGCCCGAAGTGTGTTCGCCGGGCGTTTTCCGGCCAATTCTCACGAGCGTTCTCGTGAGAATTGGCCGGCGTTGGGCAGCCCTGGTCAGCGCCCAGGGCCGCGTGGAGCAGGGCCCTTTCTCGCTCGGGGCATGGCGCGGCCACCCGGAAAACGAGCCGCGACGATGGGGCGCGGCCGGCGGCCCCGGCGCCGGGGAGTTTTCCCCGAGCAGAGTGGATGGAGGCGCCGTGGCCGGGCGTCCGCCTCCGCCGTGGCGGGCGGCCGGGGCGCCCGTGGTGGGGGCTGGCCTCTGTGGGGGAACGGAGTGATCTCTCACTCCACGGCTGGGACGAAGCCGCGAAAGGTGCCGTGGTCGCCGGGACGGTCGGGGGGACTCGTGTCGCGGGACTCAGTGTTCCCCATGCGGAGGCCCCCAGGCTCAGGCCCCTGGCAACGGAAGGCTGAGCAAGCAGGCCCGGGCCCGGGCCCGGCTTTCGGGGCTGGCCCGGCCCCAGCGGCCGGCGCCAGGGAGGGGACCCCCGGAGGCTGAGGAGCGGGAGGCGTCGGCCTCCCCGGGGCCCGCCTCCCGGAGCTCCGCCTGGCGGTGCCGGAACGCGCCGACACGCGATCCCGGACAGGGCCCCGGGGGGGCGGCCCTGCGGCCCTGTGGTGCCCGAAGTGTGTTCGCCGGGCGTTTTCCGGCCAATTCTCACGAGCGTTCTGCCCAAATCGGGATCGATTTGGGCAGAACGCTCGTGAGAATTGGCCGGCGTTGGGCAGCCCTGGTCAGCGCCCAGGGCCGCGTGGAGCAGGGCCCTTTCTCGCTCGGGGCATGGCGCGGCCACCCGGAAAACGAGCCGCGACGATGGGGCGCGGCCGGCGGCCCCGGCGCCGGGGAGTTTTCCCCGAGCAGAGTGGATGGAGGCGCCGTGGCCGGGCGACCGCCTCCGCCGTGGCGGGCGGCCGGGGCGCCCGTGGAGGGGGCTCTCCTCTGTGGGGGAACGGAGTGATCTCTCACTCCACGGCTGGGACGAAGCCGCGAAAGGTGCCGTGGTCGCCGGGACGGTCGGGGGGCTCGTGGCGCGGGACTCAGGGTTCCCCATGCTGAGGCCCCCAGGCTCAGGCCCCTGGCAACGGAAGGCTGAGCAAGCAGGCCCGGGCCCGGGCCCGGCTTTCGGGGCTGGCCCGGCCCCAGCGGCCGGCGCCAGGGAGGGGACCCCGGAGGCTGAGGAGCGGGAGGCGTCGGCCTCCCCGGGGCCCGCCTCCCGGAGCTCCTCCTGGCGGTGCCGGAACGCGCCGACACGCGAACCCGGACAGGGCCCGGGGGGGCTGCCCTGCGGCCCTGTGGTGCCCGAAGTGTGTTCGCCGGGCGTTTTCCGGCCAATTCTCACGAGCGTTCTCGAGAGAATTGGCCGGCGTTGGGCAGCCCTGGTCAGCGCCCAGGGCCGCGTGGAGCAGGGCCCTTTCTCGCTCGGGGCATGGCGCGGCCACCCGGAAAACGAGCCGCGACGATGGAGCGCGGCCGGCGGCCCCGGCGCCGGGGAGTTTTCCCCGAGCAGAGTGGATGGAGGCGCCGTGGCCGGGCGTCCGCCTCCGCCGTGGCGGGCGGCCGGGGCGCCCTTGGAGGGGGCTGGCCTCTGTGGGGGAACGGAGTGATCTCTCACTCCACGGCTGGGACGAAGCCGCGAAAGGTGCCGTGGTCGCCGGGACGGTCGGGGGGACTCGTGGCGCGGGACTCAGTGTTCCCCATGCGGAGGCCCCCAGGCTCAGGCCCCTGGCAACGGAAGGCTGAGCAAGCAGGCCCGGGCCCGGGCCCGGCTTTCGGGGCTGGCCCGGCCCCAGCGGCCGGCGCCAGGGAGGGGACCCCCGGAGGCTGAGGAGCGGGAGGCGTCGGCCTCCCCGGGGCCCGCCTCCCGGAGCTCCTCCTGGCGGTGCCGGAACGCGCCGACACGCGATCCCGGACAGGGCCCCGGGGGGGCGGCCCTGCGGCCCTGTGGTGCCCGAAGTGTGTTCGCCGGGCGTTTTCCGGCCAATTCTCACGAGCGTTCTGCCCAAATCGGGATCGATTTGGGCAGAACGCTCGTGAGAATTGGCCGGCGTTGGGCAGCCCTGGTCAGCGCCCAGGGCCGCGTGGAGCAGGGCCCTTTCTCGCTCGGGGCATGGTGCGGCCACCCGGAAAACGAGCCGCGACGATGGGGCGCGGCCGGCGGCCCCGGCGCCGGGGAGTTTTCCCCCGAGCAGAGTGGATGGAGGCGCCGTGGCCGGGCGTCCGCCTCCGCCGTGGCGGGCGGCCGGGGCTCCCGTGGAGGGGGCTGGCCTCTGTGGGGGAACGGAGTGATCTCTCACTCCACGGCTGGGACGAAGCCGCGAAAGGTGCCGTGGTCGCCGGGACGGTCGGGGGGACTCGTGGCGCGGGACTCAGGGTTCCCCATGCGGAGGCCCCCAGGCTCAGGCCCCTGGCAACGGAAGGCTGAGCAAGCAGGCCCGGGCCCGGGCCCGGCTTTCGGGGCTGGCCCGGCCCCAGCGGCCAGCGCCAGGGAGGGGACCCCCGGAGGCTGAGGAGCGGGAGGCGTCGGCCTCCCCGGGGCCCGCCTCCCGGAGCTCCTCCTGGCGGTGCCGGAACGCGACGACCCGCGATCCCGGATAGGGCCCCGGGGGGGGGCCCTGCGGCCCTGAGGTGCCCGAAGTGTGTTCGCCGGGCGTTTTCCGGCCAATTCTCACGAGCGTTCTGCCCAAATCGGGATCGATTTGGGCAGAACGCTCGTGAGAATTGGCCGGCGTTGGGCAACCCTGGTCAGCGCCCAGGGCCGCGTGGAGCAGGGCCCTTTCTCGCTCGGGGCATGGCGCGGCCACCCGGAAAACGAGCCGCGACGATGGGGCGCGGCCGGCGGCCCCGGCGCCGGGGAGTTTTCCCCGAGCAGAGTGGATGGAGGCGCCGTGGCCGGGCGTCCGCCTCCGCCGTGGCGGGCGGCCGGGGCTCCCGTGGAGGGGGCTGGCCTCTGTGGGGGAACGGAGTGATCTCTCACTCCACGGCTGGGACGAAGCCGCGAAAGGTGCCGTGGTCGCCGGGATGGTCGGGGGGACTCGTGGCGCGGGACTCAGGGTTCCCCATGCGGAGGCCCCCAGGCTCAGGCCCCTGGCAACGGAAGGCTGAGCAAGCAGGCCCGGGCCTGGGCCCGGCTTTCGGGGCTGGCCCGGCCCCAGCGGCCGGCGCCAGGGAGGGGACCCCCGGAGGCTGAGGAGCGGGAGGCGTCGGCCTCCCCGGGGCCCGCCTCCCGGAGCTCCTCCTGGCGGTGCCGGAACGCGCCGACACGCGATCCCGGACAGGGCCCCGGGGGGGCGGCCCTGCGGCCCTGTGGTGCCCGATGTGTGTTCGCTGGGCGTTTTCCGGCCAATTCTCACGAGCGTTCTTCCCAAATCGGGATAGATTTGGGCAGAAAGCTCGTGAGAATTGGCCGGCGTTGGGCAGCCCTGTTCAGCGCCCAAGGCCGCGTGGAGCAGGGCCCTTTCTCGCTCGGGGCATGGCGCGGCCACCCGGAAAACGAGCCGCGACGATGGGGCGCGGCCGGCGGCCCCGGCGCCGGGGAGTTTTCCCCCGAGCAGAGTGGATGGAGGCGCCGTGGCCGGGCGTCCGCCTCCGCCGTGGCGGGCGGCCGGGGCTCCCGTGGAGGGGGCTGGCCTCTGTGGGGGAACGGAGTGATCTCTCACTCCACGGCTGGGACGAAGCCGCGAAAGGTACCGTGGTCGCCGGGACGGTCGGGGGGACTCGTGGCGCGGGACTCAGGGTTCCCCATGCGGAGGCCCCCAGGCTCAGGCCCCTGGCAACGGAAGGCTGAGCAAGCAGGCCCGGGCCCGGGCCCGGCTTTCGGGGCTGGCCCGGCCCCAGCGGCCGGCGCCAGGGAGGGGACCCCCGGAGGCTGAGGAGCGGGAGGCATCGGCCTCCCCGGGGCCCGCCTCCCGGAGCTCCTCCTGGCGGTGCCGGAACGCGCCGACACGCGATCCCGGACAGGGCCCCGGGGGGGGCGGCCCTGCGGCCCTGTGGTGCCCGAAGTGTGTTCGCCGGGCGTTTTCCGGCCAATTCTCACGAGCGTTCTGCCCAAATCGGGATCGATTTGGGCAGAACGCTCGTGAGAATTGGCCGGCGTTGGGCAGCCCTGGTCAGCGCCCAGGGCCGCGTGGAGCAGGGCCCTTTCTCGCTCGGGGCATGGCGCGGCCACCCGGAAAACGAGCCGCGACGATGGGGCGCGGCCGGCGGCCCCGGCGCCGGGGAGTTTTCCCCGAGCAGAGGGGATGGAGGCGCCGTGGCCGGGCTTCCGCCTCCGCCGTGGCGGGCGGCCGGGGCGCCCGTGGAGGGGGCTGGCCTCTGTGGGGGAACGGAATGATCTCTCACTCCACGGCTGGGACGAAGCCGCGAAAGGTGCCGTGGTCGCCGGGACGGTCGGGGGGACTCGTGGCGCGGGACTCAGGGTTCCCCATGCGGAGGCCCCAAGGCTCAGGCCCCTGGCAACGGAAGGCTGAGCAAGCAGGCCCGGGCCCGGGCCCGGCTTTCGGGGCTGGCCCGGCCCCAGCGGCCGGCGCCAGGGAGGGGACCCCCGGAGGCAGAGGAGCGGGAGGCGTCGGCCTCCCCGGGGCCCGCCTCCCGGGGCTCCTCCTGGCGGTGCCGGAACGCGACGACACGCGATCCCGGACAGGGCCCCGGGGGGGCGGCCCTGCGGCCCTGTGGTGCCCGAAGTGTGTTCGCCGGGCGTTTTCCGGCCAATTCTCACGAGCGTTCTGCCCAAATCGGGATCGATTTGGGCAGAACGCTCGTGAGAATTGGCCGGCGTTGGGCAGCCCTGGTCAGCGCCCAGGGCCGCGTGGAGCAGGGCCCTTTCTCGCTCGGGGCATGGCGCGGCCACCCGGAAAACGAGCCGCGACGATGGGGCGCGGCCGGCGGCCCCGGCGCCGGGGAGTTTTCCCCGAGCAGAGTGGATGGAGGCGCCGTGGTCGGGCGACCGCCTCCGCCGTGGCGGGCGGCCGGGGCGCCCGTGGAGGGGGCTCTCCTCTGTGGGGGAACGGAGTGATCTCTCACTCCACGGCTGGGACGAAGCCGCGAAAGGTGCCGTGGTCGCTGGGACGGTCGGGGGGCTCGTGGCGCGGGACTCAGGGTTCCCCATGCTGAGGCCCCCAGGCTCAGGCCCCTGGCAACGGAAGGCTGAGCAAGCAGGCCCGGGCCCGGGCCCGGCTTTCGGGGCTGGCCCGGCCCCAGCGGCCGGCGCCAGGGAGGGGTCCCCGGAGGCTGAGGAGCGGGAGGCGTCGGCCTCCCCGGGGCCCGCCTCCCGGAGCTCCTCCTTGCGGTGCCCGAACGCGCCGATACGCGAACCCGGACAGGGCCCGGGGGGGCTGCCCTGCGGCCCTGTGGTGCCCGAAGTGTGTTCGCCGGGCGTTTTCCGGCCAATTCTCACGAGCGTTCTCGTGAGAATTGGCCGGCGTTGGGCAGCCCTGGTCAGCGCCCAGGGCCGCGTGGAGCAGGGCCCTTTCTCGCTCGGGGCATGGCGCGGCCACCCGGAAAACGAGCCGCGACGATGGGGCCCGGCCGGCGGCCCCGGCGCCGGGGAGTTTTCCCCGAGCAGAGTGGATGGAGGCGCCGTGGCCGGGCGTCCGCCTCCGCCGTGGCGGGCGGCCGGGGCGCCCGTGGAGGGGGCTGGCCTCTGTGGGGGAACGGAGTGATCTCTCACTCCACGGCTGGGACGAAGCCGCGAAAGGTGCCGTGGTCGCCGGGACGGTCGGGGGGACTCGTGGCGCGGGACTCAGTGTTCCCCATGCGGAGGCCCCCAGGCTCAGGCCCCTGGCAACGGACGGCTGAGCAAGCAGGCCCGGGCCCGGGCCCGGCTTTCGGGGCTGGCCCGGCCCCAGCGGCCGGCGCCAGGGAGGGGACCCCCGGAGGCTGAGGAGCGGGAGGCGTCGGCCTCCCCGGGGCCCGCCTCCCGGAGCTCCTCCTGGCGGTGCCGGAACGCGCCGACACGCGATCCCGGACAGGGCCCCGGGGGGGCGGCCCTGCGGCCCTGTGGTGCCCGAAGTGTGTTCGCCGGGCGTTTTCCGGCCAATTCTCACGAGCGTTCTGCCCAAATCGGGATCGATTTGGGCAGAACGCTCGTGAGAATTGGCCGGCGTTGGGCAGCCCTGGTCAGCGCCCAGGGCCGCGTGGAGCAGGGCCCTTTCTCGCTCGGGGCATGGCGCGGCCACCCGGAAAACGAGCCGCGACAATGGGGCGCGGCCGGCGGCCCCGGCGCCGGGGAGTTTAACCCGAGCAGAGTGGATGGAGGCGCCGTGGCCGGGCGTCCGCCTCCGCCGTGGCGGGCGGCCGGGGCGCCCGTGGAGGGGGCTGGCCTCTGTGGGGGAACGGAGTGATCTCTCACTCCACGGCTGGGACGAAGCCGCGAAAGGTGCCGTGGTCGCCGGGACGGTCGGGGGGACTCGTGGCGCGGGACTCAGGGTTCCCCATGCGGAGGCCCCCAGTCTCAGGCCCCTGGCAACGGAAGGCTGAGCAAGCAGGCCCGGGCCCGGGCCCGGCTTTCGGGGCTGGCCCGGCCCCAGCGGCCGGCGCCAGGGAGGGGACCCCCGGAGGCTGAGGAGCGGGAGGCGTCGGCCTCACCGGGGCCCGCCTCCCGGAGCTCCTCCTGGCGGTGCCGGAACGCGACGACACGCGATCCCGGACAGGGCCCCGGGGGGGCGGCCCTGCGGCCCTCTGGTGCCCGAAGTGTGTTCGCCGGGCGTTTTTCCCGGCCAATTCTCACGAGCGTTCTGCCCAAATGGGATCGATTTGGGCAAAACGCTCGTGAGAATTGGCCGGCGTTGGGCAGCCCTGGTCAGCGCCCAGGGCCACGTGGAGCAGGGCCCTTTCTCGCTCGGGTCATGGCGCGGCCGCCCGGAAAACGAGCCGCGACGATGGGGCGCGGCCGGCGGCCCCGGCGCCGGGGAGTTTTCCCCCGAGCAGAGTGGATGGAGGCGCCGTGGCCGGGCGTCCGCCTCCGCCGTGGCGGGCGGCCGGGGCGCCCGTGGAGGGGGCTGGCCTCTGTGGGGGAACGGAGTGATCTCTCACTCCACGGCTGGGACGAAGCCGCGAAAGGTGCCGTGGTCGCCGGGACGGTCGGGGGGACTCGTGGCGCGGGACTCAGGGTTCCCCATGCGGAGGCCCCCAGGCTCAGGCCCCTGGCAACCGAAGGCTGAGCAAGCAGGCCCGGGCCCGGGCCCGGCTTTCGGGGCTGGCCCGGCCCCAGCGGCCGGCGCCAGGGAGGGGACCCCCGGAGGCTGAGGAGCGGGAGGCGTCGGCCTCCCCGGGGCCCGCCTCCCGGAGCTCCTCCTGGCGGTGCCGGAACGCGACGACACGCGATCCCGGACAGGGCCCCGGGGGGGGCGGCCCTGCGGCCCTGTGGTGCCCGATGTGTGTTCGCCGGGCGTTTTCTGGCCAATTCTCACGAGCGTTCTGCCCAAATCGGGATCGATTTGGGCAAAACGATCTGAGAATTGGCCGGCGTTGGGCAGCCCTGGTCAGCGCCCAGGGCCGCGTGGAGCAGGGCGCTTTCTCGCTCGGGGCATGGCGCGGCCACCCGGAAAACGAGCCGCGACGATGGGGCGCGGCCGGCAGCCCCGGCGCCGGGGAGTTTTCCCCGAGCAGAGTGGATGGAGGCGCCGTGGCCGGGCGTCCGCCTCCGCCGTGGCGGGCGGCCGGGGCGCCCGTGGAGGGGGCTGGCCTCTGTGGGGGAATGGAGTGATCTCTCACTCCACGGCTGGGACGAAGCCGCGAAAGGTGCCGTGGTCGCCGGGACGGTCGGGGGGACTCGTGGCGCGGGACTCAGGGTTCCCCATGCGGAGGCCCCCAGGCTCAGGCCCCTGGCAACGGAAGGCTGAGCAAGGAGGCCCGGGCCCGGGCCCGGCTTTCGGGGCTGGCCCGGCCCCAGCGGCCGGCGCCAGGGAGGGGACCCCCGGAGGCTGAGGAGCGGGAGGCGTCGGCCTCCCCGGGGCCCGCCTCCCGGAGCTCCTCCTGGCGGTGCTGGAACGCGACGACACGCGATCCCGGACAGGGCCCCGGGGGGGGCGGCCCTGCGGCCCTGTGGTGCCCGATGTGTGTTCGCCGGGCGTTTTCCGGCCAATTCTCACGAGCGTTCTGCCCAAATCGGGATCGATTTGGGCAAAACGCTCGTGAGAATTGGCCGGCGTTGGGCAGCCCTGGTCAGCGCCCAGGGCCGCGTGGAGCAGGGCCCTTTCTCGCTCGGGGCATGGCGCGGCCACACGGAAAACGAGCCGTGACGATGGGGCGCGGCCGGCGGCCCCGGCGCCGGGGAGTTTTCCCCGAGCAGAGTGGATGGAGGCGCCGTGGCCGGGCGTCCGCCTCCGCCGTGGCGGGCGGCCGGGGCGCCCGTGGAGGGGGCTGGCCTCTGTGGGGGAATGGAGTGATCTCTCACTCCACGGCTGGGACGAAGCCGCGAAAGGTGCCGTGGTCGCCGGGAGGGTCGGGGGGACTCGTGGCGCAGGACTCAGGGTTCCCCATGCGGAGGCCCCCAGGCTCAGGCCACTGGCAACGGAAGGCTGAGCAATCAGGCCCGTGCCCGGGCCCGGCTTTCGGGGCTGGCCCGGCCCCAGCGGCCGGCGCCAGGGAGGGGACCCCCGGAGACTGAGGAGCGGGAGGCGTCGGCCTCCCCGGGGCCCGCCTCCCGGAGCTCCTCCTGGCGGTGCCGGAACGCGACGACACGCGATCCCGGACAGGGCCCCGGGGGGGCGGCCCTGCGGCCCTGTGGTGCCCGAAGTGTGTTCGCCGGGCGTTTTCCGGCCAATTCTCACGAGCGTTCTGCCCAAATCGGGATCGATTTGGGCAGAACGCTCGTGAGAATTGGCCGGCGTTGGGCAGCCCTGGTCAGCGCCCAGGGCCGCGTGGAGCAGGGCCCTTTCTCGCTCGGGGCATGGCGCGGCCACCCGGAAAACGAGCCGCGACGATGGGGCGCGGCCGGCGGCCACGGCACCGGGGAGTTTTCCCCGAGCAGAGTGGATGGGGGCGCCGTGGCCGGGCGTCCGCCTCCGCCGTGGCGGGCGGCCGGGGCGCCCGTGGAGGGGGCTGGCCTCTGTGGGGGAACGGAGTGATCTCTCACTCCACGGATGGGACGAAGCCGCGAAAGGTGCCGTGGTCGCCGGGAGGGTCGGGGGGACTCGTGGCGCGGGACTCAGGGTTCCCCATGCGGAGGCCCCCAGGCTCAGGCCCCTGGCAACGGAAGGCTGAGTAAGCAGGCCCGGGCCCGGGCCCGGCTTTCGGGGCTGGCCCGGCCCCAGCGGCCGGCGCCAGGGAGGGGACCCCCGGAGGCTGAGGAGCGGGAGGCGTCGGCCTCCCCGGGGCCCGCCTCCCGGAGCTCCTCCTGGCGGTGCCGGAACGCGACGACACGCGATCCCGGACAGGGCCCCGGGGGGGCGGCCCTGCGGCCCTGTGGTGCCCGAAGTGTGTTCGCCGGGCATTTTCCGGCCAATTCTCACGAGCGTTCTGCCCAAATCGGGATCGATTTGGGCAGAACGCTCGTGAGAATTGGCCGGCGTTGGGCAGCCCTGGTCAGCGCCCAGGGCCGCGTGGAGCAGGGCCCTTTCTCGCTCGGGGCATGGCGCGGCCACCCGGAAAACGATCCGCGACGATGGGGCGCGGCCGGCGGCCCCGGCGCCGGGGAGTTTTCCCCGAGCAGAGTGGATGGAGGCGCCGTGGCCGGGCGTCCGCCTCCGCCGTGGCAGGCGGCCGGGGCGCCCGTGGAGGGGGCTGGCCTCTGTGGGGGAACGGAGTGATCTCTCACTCCACGGCTGGGACGAAGCCGCGAAAGGTGCCGTGGTCGCCGGGACGGTCGGGGGGGACTCGTGGCGCGGGACTCAGGGTTCCCCATGCGGAGGCCCCCAGGCTCAGGCCCCTGGCAACGGAAGGCTGAGCAAGCAGGCCCGGGCCCGGGCCCGGCTTTCGGGGCTGGCCCGGCCCCAGCGGCCGGCGCCAGGGAGGGGACCCCCGGAGGCTGAGGAGCGGGAGGCGTCGGCCTCACCGGGGCCCGCCTCCCGGAGCTCCTCCTGGCGGTGCCGGAACGCGACGACACGCGATCCCGGACAGGGCCCCGGGGGGGCGGCCCTGCGGCCCTGTGGTGCCCGAAGTGTGTTCGCCGGGCGTTTTCCGGCCAATTCTCACGAGCGTTCTGCCCAAATCGGGATCGATTTGGCCAAAACGCTCGTGAGAATTGGCCGGCGTTGGGCAGCCCTGGTCAGCGCCCAGGGCCGCGTGGAGCAGGGCCCTTTCTCGCTCGGGGCATGGCGCGGCCGCCCGGAAAACGAGCCGCGACGATGGGGCGCGGCCGGCGGCCCCGGCGCCGGGGAGTTTTCCCCGAGCAGAGTGGATGGAGGCGCCGTGGCCGGGCGTCCGCCTCCGCCGTGGCGGGCGGCCGGGGCGCCCGTGGAGGGGGCTGGCCTCTGTGGGGGAACGGAGTGATCTCTCACTCCACGGCTGGGACGAAGCCGCGAAAGGTGCCGTGGTCGCCGGGACGGTCGGGGGGACTCGTGGCGCGGGACTCAGGGTTCCCCATGCGGAGGCCCCCAGGCTCAGGCCCCTGGCAACGGAAGGCTGAGCAAGCAGGCCCGGGCCCGGGTCCGGCTTTCGGGGCTGGCCCGGCCCCAGCGGCCGGCGCCAGGGAGGGGACCCCCGGAGGCTGAGGAGCGGGAGGCGTCGGCCTCCCCGGGGCCCGCCTCCCGGAGCTCCTCCTGGCGGTGCCGGAACGCGCCGACACGCGATCCTGGACAGGGCACCGGGGGGGGCGGCCCTGCGGCCCTGTGGTGCCCGAAGTGTGTTCGCCGGGCGTTTTCCGGCCAATTCTCACGAGCGTTCTGCCCAAATCGGGATCGATTTGGGCAGAACGCTTGTGAGAATTGGCCGGCGTTGGGCAGCCCTGGTCAGCGCCCAGGGCCGCGTGGAGCAGGGCCCTTTCTCGCTCGGGGCATGGCGCGGCCACCCGGAAAACGAGCCGCGACGATGGGGCGCGGCCGGCGGCCCCGGCGCCGGGGAGTTTTCCCCGAGCAGAGTGGATGGAGGCGCCGTGGCCGGGCGACCGCCTCCGCCGTGGCGGGCGGCCGGGGCGCCCGTGGAGGGGGCTCTCCTCTGTGGGGGAACGGAGTGATCTCTCACTCCACGGCTGGGACGAAGCCGCGAAAGGTGCCGTGGTCGCCGGGACGGTCGGGGGGCTCGTGGCGCGGGACTCAGGGTTCCCCATGCTGAGGCCCCCAGGCTCAGGCCCCTGGCAACGGAAGGCTGAGCAAGCAGGCCCGGGCCCGGGCCCGGCTTTCGGGGCTGGCCCGGCCCCAGCGGCCGGCGCCAGGGAGGGGACCCCCGGAGGCTGAGGAGCGGGAGGCGTCGGCCTCCCCGGGGCCCGCCTCCCGGAGCTCCTCCTGGCGGTGCCGGAACGCGCCGACACGCGATCCCGGACAGGGCCCGGGGGGGCTGCCCTGCGGCCCTGTGGTGCCCGAAGTGTGTTCGCCGGGCGTTTTCCGGCCAATCTCACGAGCGTTCTGCCCAAATCAGGATCGATTTGGGCAGAACGCTCGTGAGAATTGGCCGGCGTTGGGCAACCCTGGTCAGCGCCCAGGGCCGCGTGGAGCAGGGCCCTTTCTCGCTCGGGGCATGGCGCGGCCACCCGGAAAACGAGCCGCGACGATGG
This sequence comes from Meles meles, assembly GCF_922984935.1. Taxonomy (NCBI): domain Eukaryota; kingdom Metazoa; phylum Chordata; class Mammalia; order Carnivora; family Mustelidae; genus Meles; species Meles meles. Next base: position 16,925 of record NW_025721307.1, on the reverse strand, counting down.
GGGCGCGGCCGGCGGCCCCGGCGCCGGGGAGTTTTCCCCGAGCAGAGTGGATGGAGGCGCCGTGGCCGGGCGTCCGCCTCCGCCGTGGCGGGCGGCCGGGGCTCCCGTGGAGGGGGCTGGCCTCTGTGGGGGAACGGAGTGATCTCTCACTCCACGGCTGGGACGAAGCCGCGAAAGGTGCCGTGGTCGCCGGGACGGTCGGGGGGACTCGTGGCGCGGGACTCAGGGTTCCCCATGCGGAGGCCCCCAGGCTCAGGCCCCTGGCAACGGAAGGCTGAGCAAGCAGGCCCGGGCCCGGGCCCGGCTTTCGGGGCTGGCCCGGCCCCAGCGGGCCGGCGCCAGGGAGGGGACCCCCGGAGGCTGAGGAGCGGGAGGCGTCGGCCTCCCGGGGCCCGCCTCCCGGAGCTCCTCCTGGCGGTGCCGGAACGCGCCGACACGCGATCCCGGACAGGGCCCCGGGGGGGCGGCCCTGCGGCCCTGTGGTGCCCGATGTGTGTTCGCCGGGCGTTTTCCGGCCAATTCTCACGAGCGTTCTGCCCAAATCGGGATCGATTTGGGCAGAACGCTCGTGAGAATTGGCCGGCGTTGGGCAGCCCTGTTCAGCGCCCAAGGCCGCGTGGAGCAGGGCCCTTTCTCGCTCGGGGCATGGCGCGGCCACCCGGAAAACGAGCCGCGACGATGGGGCGCGGCCGGCGGCCCCGGCGCCGGGGAGTTTTTCCCCGAGCAGAGTGGATGGAGGCGCCGTGGCCGGGCGTCCGCCTCCGCCATGGCAGGCGGCCGGGGCGCCCGTGTAGGGCGCTGGCCTCTGTGGGGGAACGGAGTGATCTCTCACTCCACGGCTGGGACGAAGCCGCGAAAGGTGCCGTGGTCGCCGGGACGGTCGGGGGGACTCGTGGCGCGGGACTCAGCGTTCCCCATGCGGAGGCCCCCAGGCTCAGGCCCCTGGCAACGGAAGGCTGAGCAAGCAGGCCCGGGCCCGGGCCCGGCATTCGGGGCTGGCCCGGCCCCAGCGGCCGGCGCCAGGGAGGGGACCCCCGGAGGCTGAGGAGCGGGAGGCGTCGGCCTCCCCGGGGCCCGCCTCCCGGAGCTCCTCCTGGCGGTGCCGGAACGCGCCGACACGCGATCCCGGACAGGGCCCCGGGGGGGGCGGCCCTGCGGCCCTGTGGTGCCCGAAGTGTGTTCGCCGGGCGTTTTCCGGCCAATTCTCACGAGCGTTCTGCCCAAATCGGGATCGATTTGGGCAGAACGCTCGTGAGAATTGGCCGGCGTTGGGCAGCCCTGGTCAGCGCCCAGGGCCGCGTGGAGCAGGGCCCTTTCTCGCTCGGGGCATGGCGCGGCCACCCGGAAAACGAGCCGCGACGATGGGGCGCGGCCGGCGGCCCCGGCGCCGGGGAGTTTTCCCCGAGCAGAGGGGATGGAGGCGCCGTGGCCGGGCGTCCGCCTCCGCCGTGGTGGGCGGCCGGGGCGCCCGTGGAGGGGGCTGGCCTCTGTGGGGGAACGGAGTGATCTCTCACTCCACGGCTGGGACGAAGCCGCGAAAGGTGCCGTGGTCGCCGGGACGGTCGGGGGGACTCGTGGCGCGGGACTCAGGGTTCCCCATGCGGAGGCCCCAAGGCTCAGGCCCCTGGCAACGGAAGGCTGAGCAAGCAGGCCCGGGCCCGGGTCCGGCTTTCGGGGCTGGCCCGGCCCCAGCGGCCGGCGCCAGGGAGGGGACCCCCGGAGGCTGAGGAGCGGGAGGCGTCGGCCTCCCCGGGGCCCGCCTCCCGGAGCTCCTCCTGGCGGTGCCGGAACGCGCCGACACGCGATCCTGGACAGGGCACCGGGGGGGCGGCCCTGCGGCCCTGTGGTGCCCGAAGTGTGTTCGCCGGGCGTTTTCCGGCCAATTCTCACGAGCGTTCTGCCCAAATCGGGATCGATTTGGGCAGAACGCTCGTGAGAATTGGCCGGCGTTGGGCAGCCCTGGTCAGCGCCCAGGGCCGCGTGGAGCAGGGCCCTTTCTCGCTCGGGGCATGGCGCGGCCACCCGGAAAACGAGCCGCGACGATGGGGCGCGGCCGGCGGCCCCGGCGCCGGGGAGTTTTCCCCGAGCAGAGTGGATGGAGGCGCCGTGGCCGGGCGACCGCCTCCGCCGTGGCGGGCGGCCGGGGCGCCCGTTGAGGGGGCTCTCCTCTGTGGGGGAACGGAGTGATCTCTCACTCCACGGCTGGGACGAAGCCGCGAAAGGTGCCGTGGTCGCCGGGACGGTCGGGGGGGCTCGTGGCGCGGGACTCAGGGTTCCCCATGCTGAGGCCCCCAGGCTCAGGCCCCTGGCAACGGAAGGCTGAGAAAGCAGGCCCGGGCCCGGGCCCGGCTTTCGGGGCTGGCCCGGCCCCAGCGGCCGGCGCCAGGGAGGGGACCCCGGAGGCTTAGGAGCGGGAGGCGTCGGCCTCCCCGGGGCCCGCCTCCCGGAGCTCCTCCTGGCGGTGCCGGAACGCGCCGACACGCGAACCCGGACAGGGCCCGGGGGGGCTGCCCTGCGGCCCTGTGGTGCCCGAAGTGTGTTCGCCGGGCGTTTTCCGGCCAATTCTCACGAGCGTTCTCGTGAGAATTGGCCGGCGTTGGGCAGCCCTGGTCAGCGCCCAGGGCCGCGTGGAGCAGGGCCCTTTCTCGCTCGGGGCATGGCGCGGCCACCCGGAAAACGAGCCGCGACGATGGGGCGCGGCCGGCGGGCCCCGGCGCCGGGGAGTTTTCCCCGAGCAGAGTGGATGGAGGCGCCGTGGCCGGGCGTCCGCCTCCGCCGTGGCGGGCGGCCGGGGGCGCCCGTGGTGGGGGCTGGCCTCTGTGGGGGAACGGAGTGATCTCTCACTCCACGGCTGGGACGAAGCCGCGAAAGGTGCCGTGGTCGCCGGGACGGTCGGGGGGGACTCGTGGCGCGGGACTCAGTGTTCCCCATGCGGAGGCCCCCAGGCTCAGGCCCCTGGCAACGGAAGGCTGAGCAAGCAGGCCCGGGCCCGGGCCCGGCTTTCGGGGCTGGCCCGGCCCCAGCGGCCCGCGCCAGGGAGGGGACCCCCGGAGGCTGAGGAGCGGGAGGCGTCGGCCTCCCCGGGGCCCGCCTCCCGGAGCTCCTCCTGGCGGTGCCGGAACGCGCCGACACGCGATCCCGGACAGGGCCCCGGGGGGGCGGCCCTGCGGCACTGTGGTGCCCGAAGTGTGTTCGCCGGGCGTTTTCCGGCCAATTCTCACGAGCGTTCTGCCCAAATCGGGATCGATTTGGGCAGAACGCTCGTGAGAATTGGCCGGCGTTGGGCAGCCCTGGTCAGCGCCCAGGGCCGCGTGGAGCAGGGCCCTTTCTCGCTCGGGGCATGGTGCGGCCACCCGGAAAACGAGCCGCGATGATGGGGCGCGGCGGCGTCCCCGGCGCCGGGGAGTTTTCCCCCGAGCAGAGTGGATGGAGGCGCCGTGGCCGGGCCGTCCGCCTCCGCCATGGCAGGCGGCCGGGGCGCCCGTGAAGGGCGCTGGCCTCTGTGGGGGAACGGAGTGATCTCTCACTCCACGGCTGGGACGAAGCCGCGAAAGGTGCCGTGGTCGCCGGGACGGTCGGGGGGACTCGTGGCGCGGGACTCAGGGTTCCCCATGCGGAGGCCCCCAGGCTCAGGCCCCTGGCAACGGAAGGCTGAGCAAGCAGGCCCGGGCCCTGGCCCGGCTTTCGGGGCTGGCCCGGCCCCAGCGTCCGGCGCCAGGGAGGGGAACCCCGGAGGCTGAGGAGCGGGAGGCGTCGGCCTCCCCGGGGCCCGCCTCCCGGAGCTCCTCCTGGCGGTGCCGGAATGCGACGACACGCGATCCCGGACAGGGCCCCGGGGGGGGGCCCTGCGGCCCTGTGGTGCCCGAAGTGTGTTCGCCGGGCGTTTTCCGGCCAATTCTCACGAGCGTTCTGCCCAAATCAGGATCGATTTGGGCAGAACGCTCGTGAGAATTGGCCGGCGTTGGGCAACCCTGGTCAGCGCCCAGGGCCGCGTGGAGCAGGGCCCTTTCTCGCTCGGGGCATGGCGCGGCCACCCGGAAAACGAGCCGCGACGATGGGGCGCGGCCGGCGGCCCCGGCGCCGGGGAGTTTTCCCCGAGCAGAGTGGATGGAGGCGCCGTGGCCGGGCGTCCGCCTCCGCCGTGGCGGGCGGCCGGGGCTCCCGTGGAGGGGGCTGGCCTCTGTGGGGGAACGGAGTGATCTCTCACTCCACGGCTGGGACGAAGCCGCGAAAGGTGCCGTGGTCGCCGGGACGGTCGGGGGGACTCGTGGCGCGGGACTCAGGGTTCCCCATGCGGAGGCCCCCAGGCTCAGGCCCCTGGCAACGGAAGGCTGAGCAAGCAGGCCCGGGCCCGGGCCCGGCTTTCGGGGCTGGCCCGGCCCCAGCGGCCGGCGCCAGGGAGGGGACCCCCGGAGGCTGAGGAGCGGGAGGCGTCGGCCTCCCCGGGGCCCGCCTCCCGGAGCTCCTCCTGGCGGTGCCGGAACGCGCCGACACGCGATCCCGGACAGGGCCCCGGGGGGGGGCGGCCCTGCGGCCCTGTGGTGCCCGATGTGTGTTCGCCGGGCGTTTTCCGGCCAATTCTCACGAGCGTTCTGCCCAAATCGGGATCGATTTGGGCAGAACGCTCGTGAGAATTGGCCGGCGTTGGGCAGCCCTGGTCAGCGCCCAGGGCCGCGTGGAGCAGGGCCCTTTCTCGCTCGGGGCATGGTGCGGCCACCCGGAAAACCGAGCCGCGATGATGGGGCGCGGCCGGCGTCCCCGGCGCCGGGGAGTTTTCCCCCGAGCAGAGTGGATGGAGGCGCCGTGGCCGGGCGTCCGCCTCCGCCATGGCAGGCGGCCGGGGCGCCCGTGAAGGGCGCTGGCCTCTGTGGGGGAACGGAGTGATCTCTCACTCCACGGCTGGGACGAAGCCGCGAAAGGTGCCGTGGTCGCCGGGACGGTCGGGGGGACTCGTGGCGCGGGACTCAGGGTTCCCCATGCGGAGGCCCCCAGGCTCAGGCCCCTGGCAACGGAAGGCTGAGCAAGCAGGCCCGGGCCCTGGCCCGGCTTTCGGGGCTGGCCCGGCCCCAGCGTCCGGCGCCAGGGAGGGGACCCCCGGAGGCTGAGGAGCGGGAGGCGTCGGCCTCCCCGGGGCCCGCCTCCCGGAGCTCCTCCTGGCGGTGCCGGAATGCGACGACACGCGATCCCGGACAGGGCCCCGGGGGGGGGCCCTGCGGCCCTGTGGTGCCCGAAGTGTGTTCGCCGGGCGTTTTCCGGCCAATTCTCACGAGCGTTCTGCCCAAATCAGGATCGATTTGGGCAGAACGCTCGTGAGAATTGGCCGGCGTTGGGCAACCCTGGTCAGCGCCCAGGGCCGCGTGGAGCAGGGCCCTTTCTCGCTCGGGGCATGGCGCGGCCACCCGGAAAACGAGCCGCGACGATGGGGCGCGGCCGGCGGCCCCGGCGCCGGGGAGATTTCCCCGAGCAGAGTGGATGGAGGCGCCGTGGCCGGGCGTCCGCCTCCGCCGTGGCGGGCGGCCGGGGCTCCCGTGGAGGGGGCTGGCCTCTGTGGGGGAACGGAGTGATCTCTCACTCCACGGCTGGGACGAAGCCGCGAAAGGTGCCGTGGTCGCCGGGACGGTCGGGGGGACTCGTGGCGCGGGACTCAGGGTTCCCCATGCGGAGGCCCCCAGGCTCAGGCCCCTGGCAACGGAAGGCTGAGCAAGCAGGCCCGGGCCCGGGCCCGGCTTTCGGGGCTGGCCCGGCCCCAGCGGCCCGCGCCAGGGAGGGGACCCCCGGAGGCTGAGGAGCGGGAGGCGTCGGCCTCCCCGGGGCCCGCCTCCCGGAGCTCCTCCTGGCGGTGCCGGAACGCGCCGACACGCGATCCCGGACAGGGCCCCGGGGGGGGCGGCCCTGCGGCACTGTGGTGCCCGAAGTGTGTTCGCCGGGCGTTTTCCGGCCAATTCTCACGAGCGTTCTGCCCAAATCGGGATCGATTTGGGCAGAACGCTCGTGAGAATTGGCCGGCGTTGGGCAGCCCTGGTCAGCGCCCAGGGCCGCGTGGAGCAGGGCCCTTTCTCGCTCGGGGCATGGTGCGGCCACCCGGAAAACGAGCCGCGACGATGGGGCGCGGCCGGCGTCCCCGGCGCCGGGGAGTTTTCCCCGAGCAGAGTGGATGGAGGCGCCGTGGCCGGGCGTCCGCCTCCGCCATGGCAGGCGGCCGGGGCGCCCGTGAAGGGCGCTGGCCTCTGTGGGGGAACGGAGTGATCTCTCACTCCACGGCTGGGACGAAGCCGCGAAAGGTGCCGTGGTCGCCGGGACGGTCGGGGGGACTCGTGGCGCGGGACTCAGGGTTCCCCATGCGGAGGCCCCCAGGCTCAGGCCCCTGGCAACGGAAGGCTGAGCAAGCAGGCCCGGGCCCTGGCCCGGCTTTCGGGGCTGGCCCGGCCCCAGCGTCCGGCGCCAGGGAGGGGACCCCCGGAGGCTGAGGAGCGGGAGGCGTCGGCCTCCCCGGGGCCCGCCTCCCGGAGCTCCTCCTGGCGGTGCCGGAATGCGACGACACGCGATCCCGGACAGGGCCCCGGGGGGGGGGCCCTGCGGCCCTGTGGTGCCCGAAGTGTGTTCGCCGGGCGTTTTCCGGCCAATTCTCACGAGCGTTCTGCCCAAATCAGGATCGATTTGGGCAGAACGCTCGTGAGAATTGGCCGGCGTTGGGCAACCCTGGTCAGCGCCCAGGGCCGCGTGGAGCAGGGCCCTTTCTCGCTCGGGGCATGGCGCGGCCACCCGGAAAACGAGCCGCGACGATGGGGCGCGGCCGGCGGCCCCGGCGCCGGGGAGTTTTCCCCGAGCAGAGTGGATGGAGGCGCCGTGGCCGGGCGTCCGCCTCCGCCGTGGCGGGCGGCCGGGGCTCCCGTGGAGGGGGCTGGCCTCTGTGGGGGAACGGAGTGATCTCTCACTCCACGGCTGGGACGAAGCCGCGAAAGGTGCCGTGGTCGCCGGGACGGTCGGGGGGACTCGTGGCGCGGGACTCAGGGTTCCCCATGCGGAGGCCCCCAGGCTCAGGCCCCTGGCAACGGAAGGCTGAGCAAGCAGGCCCGGGCCCGGGCCCGGCTTTCGGGGCTGGCCCGGCCCCAGCGGCCGGCGCCAGGGAGGGGACCCCCGGAGGCTGAGGAGCGGGAGGCGTCGGCCTCCCGGGGCCCGCCTCCCGGAGCTCCTCCTGGCGGTGCCGGAACGCGCCGACACGCGATCCCGGACAGGGCCCCGGGGGGGCGGCCCTGCGGCCCTGTGGTGCCCGATGTGTGTTCGCCGGGCGTTTTCCGGCCAATTCTCACGAGCGTTCTGCCCAAATCGGGATCGATTTGGGCAGAACGCTCGTGAGAATTGGCCGGCGTTGGGCAGCCCTGGTCAGCGCCCAGGGCCGCGTGGAGCAGGGCCCTTTCTCGCTCGGGGCATGGTGCGGCCACCCGGAAAACGAGCCGCGATGATGGGGCGCGGCCGGCGTCCCCGGCGCCGGGGAGTTTTCCCCGAGCAGAGTGGATGGAGGCGCCGTGGCCGGGCGTCCGCCTCCGCCATGGCAGGCGGCCGGGGCGCCCGTGAAGGGCGCTGGCCTCTGTGGGGGAACGGAGTGATCTCTCACTCCACGGCTGGGACGAAGCCGCGAAAGGTGCCGTGGTCGCCGGGACGGTCGGGGGGGACTCGTGGCGCGGGACTCAGGGTTCCCCATGCGGAGGCCCCCAGGCTCAGGCCCCTGGCAACGGAAGGCTGAGCAAGCAGGCCCGGGCCCTGGCCCGGCTTTCGGGGCTGGCCCGGCCCCAGCGTCCGGCGCCAGGGAGGGGACCCCCGGAGGCTGAGGAGCGGGAGGCGTCGGCCTCCCCGGGGCCCGCCTCCCGGAGCTCCTCCTGGCGGTGCCGGAATGCGACGACACGCGATCCCGGACAGGGCCCCGGGGGGGGGCCCTGCGGCCCTGTGGTGCCCGAAGTGTGTTCGCCGGGCGTTTTCCGGCCAATTCTCACGAGCGTTCTGCCCAAATCAGGATCGATTTGGGCAGAACGCTCGTGAGAATTGGCCGGCGTTGGGCAACCCTGGTCAGCGCCCAGGGCCGCGTGGAGCAGGGCCCTTTCTCGCTCGGGGCATGGCGCGGCCACCCGGAAAACGAGCCGCGACGATGGGGCGCGGCCGGCGGCCCCGGCGCCGGGGAGTTTTCCCCCGAGCAGAGTGGATGGAGGCGCCGTGGCCGGGCGTCCGCCTCCGCCGTGGCGGGCGGCCGGGGCTCCCGTGGAGGGGGCTGGCCTCTGTGGGGGAACGGAGTGATCTCTCACTCCACGGCTGGGACGAAGCCGCGAAAGGTGCCGTGGTCGCCGGGACGGTCGGGGGGACTCGTGGCGCGGGACTCAGGGTTCCCCATGCGGAGGCCCCCAGGCTCAGGCCCCTGGCAACGGAAGGCTGAGCAAGCAGGCCCGGGCCCGGGCCCGGCTTTCGGGGCTGGCCCGGCCCCAGCGGCCGGCGCCAGGGAGGGGACCCCCGGAGGCTGAGGAGCGGGAGGCGTCGGCCTCCCGGGGCCCGCCTCCCGGAGCTCCTCCTGGCGGTGCCGGAACGCGCCGACACGCGATCCCGGACAGGGCCCCGGGGGGGCGGCCCTGCGGCCCTGTGGTGCCCGATGTGTGTTCGCCGGGCGTTTTCCGGCCAATTCTCACGAGCGTTCTTCCCAAATCGGGATAGATTTGGGCAGAAAGCTCGTGAGAATTGGCCGGCGTTGGGCAGCCCTGTTCAGCGCCCAAGGCCGCGTGGAGCAGGGCCCTTTCTCGCTCGGGGCATGGCGCGGCCACCCGGAAAACGAGCCGCGACGATGGGGCGCGGCCGGCGGCCCCGGCGCCGGGGAGTTTTCCCCGAGCAGAGTGGATGGAGGCGCCGTGGCCGGGCGTCCGCCTCCGCCGAGGCGGGCGGCCGGGGCTCCCGTGGAGGGGGCTGGCCTCTGTGGGGGAACGGAGTGATCTCTCACTCCACGGCTGGGACGAAGCCGCGAAAGGTGCCGTGGTCGCCGGGACGGTCGGGGGGACTCGTGGCGCGGGACTCAGCGTTCCCCATGCGGAGGCCCCCAGGCTCAGGCCCCTGGCAACGGAAGGCTGAGCAAGCAGGCCCGGGCCCGGGCCTGGCATTCGGGGCTGGCCCGGCCCCAGCGGCCGGCGCCAGGGAGGGGACCCCCGGAGGCTGAGGAGCGGGAGGCGTCGGCCTCCCCGGGGCCCGCCTCCCGGAGCTCCTCCTGGCGGTGCCGGAACGCGCCGACACGCGATCCCGGACAGGGCCCCGGGGGGGCGGCCCTGCGGCCCTGTGGTGCCCGAAGTGTGTTCGCCGGGCGTTTTCCGGCCAATTCTCACGAGCGTTCTGCCCAAATCGGGATCGATTTGGGCAGAACGCTCGTGAGAATTGGCCGGCGTTGGGCAGCCCTGGTCAGCGCCCAGGGCCGCGTGGAGCAGGGCCCTTTCTCGCTCGGGGCATGGCGCGGCCACCCGGAAAACGAGCCGCGACGATGGGGCGCGGCCGGCGGCCCCGGCGCCGGGGAGTTTTCCCCGAGCAGAGGGGATGGAGGCGCCGTGGCCGGGCGTCCGCCTCCGCCGTGGCGGGCGGCCGGGGCGCCCGTGGAGGGGGCTGGCCTCTGTGGGGGAACGGAGTGATCTCTCACTCCACGGCTGGGACGAAGCCGCGAAAGGTGCCGTGGTCGCCGGGACGGTCGGGGGGACTCGTGGCGCGGGACTCAGGGTTCCCCATGCGGAGGCCCCAAGGCTCAGGCCCCTGGCAACGGAAGGCTGAGCAAGCAGGCCCGGGCCCGGGCCCGGCTTTCGGGGCTGGCCCGGCCCCAGCGGCCGGCGCCAGGGAGGGGACCCCCGGAGGCTGAGGAGCGGGAGGTGTCGGCCTCCCCGGGGCCCGCCTCCCGGAGCTCCTCCTGGCGGTGCCGGAACGCGACGACACGCGATCCCGGACAGGGCCCCGGGGGGGCGGCCCTGCGGCCCTGTGGTGCCCGAAGTGTGTTCGCCGGGCGTTTTCCCGGCCAATTCTCACGAGCGTTCTGCCCAAATCGGGATCGATTTGGGCAGAACGCTCGTGAGAATTGGCCGGCGTTGGGCAGCCCTGGTCAGCGCCCAGGGCCGCGTGGAGCAGGGCCCTTTCTCGCTCGGGGCATGGCGCGGCCACCCGGAAAATGAGCCGCGACGATGGGGCGCGGCCGGCGGCCCCGGCGCCGGGGAGTTTTCCCCGAGCAGAGTGGATGGAGGCGCCGTGGTCGGGCGACCGCCTCCGCCGTGGCGGGCGGCCGGGGCGCCCGTGGAGGGGGCTCTCCTCTGTGGGGGAACGGAGTGATCTCTCACTCCACGGCTGGGACGAAGCCGCGAAAGGTGCCGTGGTCGCCGGGACGGTCGGGGGGCTCGTGGCGCGGGACTCAGGGTTCCCCATGCTGAGGCCCCCAGGCTCAGGCCCCTGGCAACGGAAGGCTGAGCAAGCAGGCCCGGGCCCGGGCCCGGCTTTCGGGGCTGGCCCGGCCCCAGCGGCCGGCGCCAGTGAGGGGACCCCCGGAGGCTGAGGAGCGGGAGGCGTCGGCCTCCCCGGGGCCCGCCTCCCGGAGCTCCTCCTGGCGGTGCCGGAACGCGACGACACGCGATCCCGGACAGGGCCCCGGGGGGGCGGCCCTGCGGCCCTGTGGTGCCCGATGTGTGTTCGCCGGGCGTTTTCTGGCCAATTCTCACGAGCGTTCTGCCCAAATCGGGATCGATTTGGGCAAAACGCTCTGAGAATTGGCCGGCGTTGGGCAGCCCTGGTCAGCGCCCAGGGCCGCGTGGAGCAGGGCGCTTTCTCGCTCGGGGCATGGCGCGGCCACCCGGAAAACGAGCCGCGACGATGGGGCGCGGCCGGCAGCCCCGGCGCCGGGGAGTTTTCCCCCGAGCAGTGTGGATGGAGGCGCCGTGGCCGGGCGTCCGCCTCCGCCGTGGCGGGCGGCCGGGGCGCCCGTGGAGGGGGCTGGCCTCTGTGGGGGAATGGAGTGATCTCTCACTCCACGGCTGGGACGAAGCCGCGAAAGGTGCCGTGGTCGCCGGGACGGTCGGGGGGACTCGTGGCGCGGGACTCAGGGTTCCCCATGCGGAGGCCCCCAGGCTCAGGCCCCTGGCAACGGAAGGCTGAGCAAGCAGGCCCGGGCCCGGGCCCGGCTTTCGGGGCTGGCCCGGCCCCAGCGGCCGGCGCCAGGGAGGGGACCCCCGGAGGCTGAGGAGCGGGAGGCGTCGGCCTCCCCGGGGCCCGCCTCCCGGAGCTCCTCCTGGCGGTGCTGGAACGCGACGACACGCGATCCCGGACAGGGCCCCGGGGGGGCGGCCCTGCGGCCCTGTGGTGCCCGATGTGTGTTCGCCGGGCGTTTTCCGGCCAATTCTCACGAGCGTTCTGCCCAAATCGGGATCGATTTGGGCAAAACGCTCGTGAGAATTGGCCGGCGTTGGGCAGCCCTGGTCAGCGCCCAGGGCCGCGTGGAGCAGGGCGCTTCTCGCTCGGGGCATGGCGCGGCCACCCGGAAAACGAGCCGCGACGATGGGGCGCGGCCGGCGGCCCCGGCGCCAGGGAGTTTTCCCCGAGCAGAGTGGATGGAGGCGCCGTGGCCGGGCGTCCGCCTCCGCCGTGGCGGGCGGCCGGGGCGCCCGTGGAGGGGGCTGGCCTCTGTGGGGGAACGGAGTGATCTCTCACTCCACGGCTGGGACGAAGCCGCGAAAGGTGCCGTGGTCGCCGGGACGGTCGGGGGGACTCGTGGCGCGGGACTCAGGGTTCCCCATGCGGAGGCCCCCAGGCTCAGGCCCCTTGCAACGGAAGGCTGAGCAAGCAGGCCCGGGCCCGGGCCCGGCTTTCGGGGCTGGCCCGGCCCCAGCGGCCGGCGCCAGGGAGGGGACCCCCGGAGGCTGAGGAGCGGGAGGCGTCGGCCTCCCCGGGGCCCGCCTCCCGGAGCTCCTCCTGGCGGTGCCGGAACGCGCCGACACGCGATCCTGGACAGGGCCCCGGGGGGGCGGCCCTGCGGCCCTGTGGTGCCCGAAGTGTGTTCGCCGGGCGTTTTCCGGCCAATTCTCACGAGCGTTCTGCCCAAATCGGGATCGATTTGGGCAGAACGCTCGTGAGAATTGGCCGGCGTTGGGCAGCCCTGGTCAGCGCCCAGGGCCGCGTGGAGCAGGGCCCTTTCTCTCTCGGGGCATGGCGCGGCCACCCGGAAAACGAGCCGCGACGATGGGGCGCGGCCGGCGGCCCCGGCGCCAGGGAGTTTTCCCCGAGCAGAGTGGATGGAGGCGCCGTGGCCGGGCGTCCGCCTCCGCCGTGGCGGGCGGCCGGGGCGCCCGTGGAGGGGGCTGGCCTCTGTGGGGGAACGGAGTGATCTCTCACTCCACGGCTGGGACGAAGCCGCGAAAGGTGCCGTGGTCGCCGGGAGGGTCGGGGGGACTCGTGGCGCAGGACTCAGGGTTCTCCATGCGGAGGCCCCCAGGCTCAGGCCCCTGGCAACGGAAGGCTGAGCAAGCAGGCCCGGGCCCGGGCCCGGCTTTCGGGGCTGGCCCGGCCCCAGCGGCCGGCGCCAGGGAGGGGACCCCCGGAGGCTGAGGAGCGGGAGGCGTCGGCCTCCCCGGGGCCCGCCTCCCGGAGCTCCTCCTGGCGGTGCCGGAACGCGACGACACGCGATCCCGGACAGGGCCCCGGGGGGGCGGCCCTGCGGCCCTGTGGTGCCCGAAGTGTGTTCGCCGGGCGTTTTCCGGCCAATTCTCACGAGCGTTCTGCCCAAATCGGGATCGATTTGGGCAGAACGCTCGTGAGAATTGGCCGGCGTTGGGCAGCCCTGGTCAGCGCCCAGGGCCGCGTGGAGCAGGGCCCTTTCTCGCTCGGGGCATGGCGCGGCCACCCGGAAAACGATCCGCGACGATGGGGCGCGGCCGGCGGCCCCGGCGCCGGGGAGTTTTCCCCGAGCAGAGTGGATGGAGGCGCCGTGGCCGGGCGTCCGCCTCCGCCGTGGCAGGCGGCCGGGGCGCCCGTGGAGGGGGCTGGCCTCTGTGGGGGAACGGAGTGATCTCTCACTCCACGGCTGGGACGAAGCCGCGAAAGGTGCCGTGGTCGCCGGGACGGTCGGGGGGACTCGTGGCGCGGGACTCAGGGTTCCCCATGCGGAGGCCCCCAGGCTCAGGCCCCTGGCAACGGAAGGCTGAGCAAGCAGGACCGGGCCCGGGCCCGGCTTTCGGGGCTGGCCCGGCCCCAGCGGCCGGCGCCAGGGAGGGGACCCCCGGAGGCTGAGGAGCGGGAGGCGTCGGCCTCCCCGGGGCCCGCATCCCGGAGCTCCTCCTGGCGGTGCCGGAACGCGACGACACGCGATCCCAGACAGGGCCCCGGGGGGCGGCCCTGCGGCCCTGTGGTGCCCGAAGTGTGTTCGCCGGGCGTTTTCCGGCCAATTCTCACGAGCGTTCTGCCCAAATCGGGATCGATTTGGGCAGAACGCTCGTGAGAATTGGCCGGCGTTGGGCAGCCCTGGTCAGCGCCCAGGGCCGCGTGGAGCAGGGCCCTTTCTCGCTCGGGGCATGGCGCGGCCACCCGGAAAACGAGCCGCGACGATGGGGCGCGGCCGGCGGCCCCGGCGCCGGGGAGTTTTCCCCGAGCAGAGTGGATGGAGGCGCCGTGGCCGGGCGTCCGCCTCCGCCGTGGCGGGCGGCCGGGGCTCCCGTGGAGGGGGCTGGCCTCTGTGGGGGAACGGAGTGATCTCTCACTCCACGGCTGGGACGAAGCCGCGAAAGGTGTCGTGGTCGCCGGGACGGTCGGGGGGACTCGTGGCGCGGGACTCAGTGTTCCCCATGCGGAGGCCCCCAGGCTCAGGCCCCTGGCAACGGAAGGCTGAGCAAGCAGGCCCGGGCCCGGGCCCGGCTTTCGGGGCTGGCCCGGCCCCAGGGGCCGGCGCCAGGTAGGGGACCCCCGGAGGCTGAGGAGCGGGGGGCGTCGGCCTCCCCGGGGCCCGCCTCCCGGAGCTCCTCCTGGCGGTGCCGGAACGCGCCGACACGCGATCCCGGACAGGGCCCCGGGGGGGCGGCCCTGCGGCCCTGTGGTGCCCGAAGTGTGTTCGCCGGGCGTTTTCCGGCCAATTCTCACGAGCGTTTTGCCCAAATCGGGATCGATTTGGGCAGAACGCTCGTGAGAATTGGCCGGCGTTGGGCAGCCCTGGTCAGCGCCCAGGGCCGCGTGGAGCAGGGCCCTTTCTCGCTCGGGGCATGGCGCGGCCACCCGGAAAACGAGCCGCGACGATGGGGCGCGGCCGGCGGCCCCGGCGCCGGGGAGTTTTCCCCGAGCAGAGTGGATGGAGGCGCCGTGGCCGGGCGTCCGCCTCCGCCGTGGCGGGCGGCCGGGGCGCCCGTGGAGGGGGCTGGCCTCTGTGGGGGAACGGAGTGATCTCTCACTCCACGGCTGGGACGAAGCCGCGAAAGGTGCCGTGGTCGCCGGGACGGTCGGGGGGACTCGTGGCGCGGGACTCAGGGTTCCCCATGCGGAGGCCCCCAGGCTCAGGCCCCTGGCAACGGAAGGCTGAGCAAGCAGGCCCGGGCCCGGGCCCGGCTTTCGGGGCTGGCCCGGCCCCAGCGGCCGGCGCCAGGGAGGGGACCCCCAGAGGCTGAGGAGCGGGAGGCGTCGGCCTCCCCGGGGCCCGCCTCCCGGAGCTCCTCCTGGCGGTGCCGGAACGCGACGACACGCGATCCCGGACAGGGCCCCGGGGGAGCGGCCCTGCGGCCCTCTGGTGCCCGAAGTGTGTTCGCCGGGCGTTTTCCGGCCAATTCTCACGAGCGTTCTGCCCAAATCGGGATCGATTTGGCCAAAACGCTCGTGAGAATTGGCCGGCGTTGGGCAGCCCTGGTCAGCGCCCAGGGCCGCGTGGAGCAGGGCCCTTTCTCGCTCGGGGCATGGCGCGGCCACCCGGAAAACGAGCCGCGACGATGGGGCGCGGCCGGCGGCCCCGGCGCCGGGGATTTTTCCCCGAGCAGAGTGGATGGAGGCGCCGTGGCCGGGCGTCCGCCTCCGCCGTGGCGGGCGGCCAGGGCGCCCGTGGAGGGGGCTGGCCTCTGTGGGGGAACGGAGTGATCTCTCACTCCACGGCTGGGACGAAGCCGCGAAAGGTGCCGTGGTCGCCGGGACGGTCGGGGGGACTCGTGGCGCGGGACTCAGGGTTCCCCATGCGGAGGCCCCCAGGCTCAGGCCCCTGGCAACGGAAGGCTGAGCAAGCAGGCCCGGGCCCGGGCCCGGCTTTCGGGGCTGGCCCGGCCCCAGCGGCCGGCGCCAGGGAGGGGACCCCCGGAGGCTGAGGAGCGGGAGGCGTCGGCCTCCCCGGGGCCCGCCTCCCGGAGCTCCTCCTGGCGGTGCCGGAACGCGACGACACGCGATCCCGGACAGGGCCCCGGGGGGGTGGCCCTGCGGCCCTGTGGTGCCCGATGTGTGTTCGCCGGGCGTTTTCCGGCCAATTCTCACGAGCGTTCTGCCCAAATCGGGATCGATTTGGGCAAAACGCTCGTGAGAATTGGCCGGCGTTGGGCAGCCCTGGTCAGCGCCCAGGGCCGCGTGGAGCAGGGCGCTTTCTCGCTCGGGGCATGGCGCGGCCACCCGGAAAACGAGCCGCGACGATGGGGCGCGGCCGGCGTCCCCGGCGCCGGGGAGTTTTCCCCGAGCACAGTGGATGGATGCGCCGTGGCCGGGCGTCCGCCTCCGCCGTGGCGGGCGGCCGGGGCGCCCGTGGAGGGGGCTGGCCTCTGTGGGGGAACGGAGTGATCTCTCACTCCACGGCTGGGACGAAGCCGCGAAAGGTGCCGTGGTCGCCGGGACGGTCGGGGGGACTCGTGGCGCGGGACTCAGGGTTCCCAATGCGGAGGCCCCCAGGCTCAGGCCCCTGGCAACGGAAGGCTGAGCAAGCAGGCCCGGGCCCGGGCCCGGCTTTCGGGGCTGGCCCGGACCCAGCGGCCGGCGCCAGGGAGGGGACCCCCGGAGGCTGAGGAGCGGGAGGCGTCGGCCTCCCCGGGGCCCGACTCCCGGAGCTCCTCCTGGCGGTGCCGGAACGCGCCGACACGCGATCCCGGACAGGGCCCCGGGGGGGCGGCCCTGCGGCCCTGTGGTGCCCGAAGTGTGTTCGCCGGGCGTTTTCCGGCCAATTCTCACGAGCGTTCTGCCCAAATCGGGATCGATTTGGGCAGAACGCTCGTGAGAATTGGCCGGCGTTGGGCAGCCCTGGTCAGCGCCCAGGGCCGCGTGGAGCAGGGCCCTTTCTCGCTCGGGGCATGGCGCGGCCACCCGGAAAACGAGCCGCGACGATGGGGCGCGGCCGGCGGCCCCGGCGCCGGGGAGTTTTCCCCGAGCAGAGTGGATGGAGGCGCCGTGGCCGGGCGTCCGCCTCCGCCGTGGCGGGCGGCCGGGGCGCCCGTGGAGGGGGCTGGCCTCTGTGGGGGAACGGAGTGATCTCTCACTCCACGGCTGGGACGAAGCCGCGAAAGGTGCCGTGGTCGCCGGGACGGTCGGGGGGACTCGTGGCGCGGGACTCAGGGTTCCCCATGCGGAGGCCCCCAGGCTCAGGCCCCTGGCAACGGAAGGCTGAGCAAGCAGGCCCGGGCCCGGGCCCGGCTTTCGGGGCTGGCCCGGACCCAGCGGCCGGCGCCAGGGAGGGGACCCCCGGAGGCTGAGGAGCGGGAGGCGTCGGCCTCCCCGGGGCCCGCCTCCCGGAGCTCCTCCTGGCGGTGCCGGAACGCGCCGACACGCGATCCCGGACAGGGCCCCGGGGGGGCGGCCCTGCGGCCCTGTGGTGCCCGAAGTGTGTTCGCCGGGCGTTTTCCGGCCAATTCTCACGAGCGTTCTGCCCAAATCGGGATCGATTTGGGCAGAACGCTCGTGAGAATTGGCCGGCGTTGGGCAGCCCTGGTCAGCGCCCA